>NC_037681.1:44290463-44329312 GCF_003255815.1 Theropithecus gelada
CGCCCGCCTCGGCCTCCCAAAGTGCTGGGATTACAGGCTTGAGCCACCGCGCCCGGCCTCTACTAAAAAATAAAAAAACACTAGCCGGGCGAGGTGGCGGGCGCCTGTAGTCCCAGCTACTCGGGAGGCTGAGGCAGGAGAATGGCGTAAACCCGGGAGGCGGAGCTTGCAGTGAGCTGAGATCCCGCCACTGCACTCCAGCCTGGGCGACAGAGTGAGACTCTGTCTCAAAAAAAAAAAAAAAAAGTTCCCTCTGCTTCTATTTTCTGGAAGAGGTTATAGAGAATTGGTATTATTTCTTTCTTAAATTTTTGGTAGAATACTTCAGTGACATCATCCAGGCCCAGTGCTTCTGTTTTGGAAGGTTACATATTATTGATTTAATTCCATTAGTATCCATAAGCCTGTTCATATTATCTATTCCTTCTTGTGTGTGTTTTGATAGAGTGTGCCTTATAAAAAATTGGTTCATCTAAGTTATCAATTTTAGGGGCATAAAGCAGTTCTTAATGCCTTTGCTACTCTTTCTTCCTGTGCGTATACACTCAAAAGTGAAACAAACCCATTACCACCTGTTCAATGGAGCCAGAGTGCCCCAGTTTTCTTTTTTTTTTTTTTTTTTTTTTTGAGACGGAGTCTCACTGTGCTCCCAGGCTGGAGTGCAGTGGCGTGATCTCGGCTCACTGCAAGCTCCGCCTCCCGGGTTCACGCCATTCTCCCGCCTCAGCCTCCCAAGTAGCTGAGACTACAGGTGCCCGCCACCACGCCCGGCTAGTTTTTTGTATTTTTAGTAGAGATGGGGTTTCACCGTGTTAGCCAGGATAGTCTCGATCTCCTGACCTCGTGATCCACCCGCCTCGGCCTCCCAAAGTGCTGGGATTACAGGCTTGAGCCACCACGCCCGGCCGCCCCAGTTTTCTGAACTGTATTTTGTATCTCTTGTTGTAGTTATTTTCTTTCTTTTTTTTTTGAAGACGGACTCTCGCTCTGTTGTCAGGCTGGAGTGCAGTGGCGTGATCTTGGCTCACTACAACCTCTGCCTCCCAGGTTCAAGCATTTCTCCTGCCTCAGCCTCCCAAGCAGCTGGGACTACAGGCGCCTGCCACCATGCCCGGCTAATTTTTGTATTTTTAGTAGAGATAGAGTTTCACCATGTTGGCCAGATGGTCTTGATCTCTTGACCTCATGATCCGCCCACATTGGCCTCCCAAAGTGCTGGGATTACAGGCATGAGCCACCGCACCCGGCCTACCAGTTATTTTCTCTCTCTTTCTCTTTTTTTTTTTTTTTTTTATGTTTTTGTTTTTCTTTAGAGACAGGGTCTTACTCTGTTGCCCAGGCCTGGAGTACATTGACATGATCTCAGTTCACTGCAACCTTGGCCTCCTGGGCTCAGCCTCCCAAGTCGCTGGGGCTACAGGCTGCACCACCATGCCCAGCTAATTATTTTCTTTTTTTATAGAGATGGGGTTTTGCCATGTTGCCCAGGCTGGTCTCCAATTCCTGGGCTCAAGCAATTCTCCCACTTTGACCTCCCAAAATGCTGGGATTACAGGCATGAGCCATTGTGCCTGGCTGTATTTTCTATTATAACTATTTCCTACTATACATCTCCACTCTACTCTACTCTTACTATACATTTCCACTCCACTCCACTCTACTGTACTCTGAACCTCTTATAAACATAGACTGTTTCTTACTCATCTTCATATATCCCTGTCACCTAGCATGTAGTAGATACTCAATAAATATTTGAGTAATTTGAATTCACATGATGAAGTTTAATAGAATTTACACATTAAATAAATAACATGAAGGAATAAAATTTCAGCTACTCTGGATGCTCAGCTTTATTGGCTTTGTATTTAGTAATTACTGATGGAGCACCAACTACCATCTGAACAGAAGAAACAGTTAAATACCAGAAAACATAAAATGGTTATAATGATATTACTAATATTTGAGAGTGTACTGTGTGCCAGTGTGTATACTGGTACTTACTATATACCATGTAAAGGCTTTTATATATGTTTTCATTTAATCTTCACAACAACCATGTGAAATAAGTGGTGGTATCTGTATTTGGCAAGCAAAGCAAATCACATAGAAGTTAAGTTTCTTACCCATTGTCAGTGTGACTAAATGAAGGCACTTAAATACAAACAGCAATGCCCAGACTTTTAGACAGTGTGCTATACTGCTATGTGACTATGCTGATTAAAGGGAGGGGAAAATCACTAGTGTTATAAGAAACCATCTTAGGGTGTAACTATTTCTGTGTAAGAGGTATCATGTCATTGCTTTGGAAAAGGCATAATACTTTGTGATAATGTGGAGTGTTTTAAGAGTATATACAAGAGGACTACCTAGGGAAGGAAAAAAATGTATACCTAAGTTAAAGCACTGCCCTGAGTATCAGCATTTTAGTAACAATATAGTGATGGCCTTTTTTTTTTTTTTAAGAGACAAGGTCTCACTATGTTGCCTAGGCTAAAATGCAGTGGTTAGTCACTGCATTCTAGTGGGCTCAGTCAGAACACACTACAGCCTCAAACTCCCGGCCTCAAGTGATGCTCCTCAAGTGACTACAGATGTGCACCACCACGCCAAGGCTCAGTGATGGCTGTTTTCCATGACAGTCTAGCATAGTGATTAAGAGCAGAGGCACTGGTAGCTTGAGTTCAGTTCCTAGCACTGCCTCCTAATAGCTTTGTGGTCTCTGGCAAATTACTTAAGCTTTTTCTTCATCTATTAAATGGGGATAAAAATAATACCTACCTTTTAGGGTCATTGTGAGGATTTGAATGAGTTGGCACACGTAAGGTACTTAGAATAGTTCTTTATAAGATGTCATGGTTAGGATCACAGACTTGGGAGACAGAGTAGTATGGTGGTAAGTTAACAGTTTCTAACTTATATTTCCTGGCACAGTATAAGAGGTATAGAAGTATGATTGTTATTATTTATAGAATTTGAGAAATCATATTTCTGTACTTTTATAAAATTTCCTGTGTGATTTCAAAAGAGAACAACCAGAAACCATCTTTTCTAGCAAACAGAATCTTAGATAATGTTTCTTTTTTTTTTTTTTTTTTTTTTTTGTTTTGAGACGGAGTCTCACTCTGTCACCAGGCTGGAGTGCCGTGGCATGATCTCGGCTCACTGCAGCCTCTGCCTCCCAGATTCAAGCGATTCTTCTGCCTCAGCCTCCTGAGTAGCTGGGACTACAGGTATGCGCCACCACGCCTAGCTAATTTTTGTATTTTTAGTAGAGATGGGGTTTCATCACGTTGTCCAGGATGGTCTCGATCTCTTGACCCTGTGATCCACCCGCCTCAGCCTCCCAAAGTGCTGGGATTACAGGCAGGAGCCACTGTGCCCGGCCTCTCCAAAACATTCTTAAAACTCAGCCAGCTGTGGCAATGTGCGCCTATAGAACCAGCTACTTGGGGAAGAATCACTTGAGCCCAGGAGGTTGAGGCAGCAGTGAGCTGTAATCATGCACTCCATCCTGGGTGACAGAATGAGACTCTGTCTCAAAAATAAACAAATAAATCACTATAAATAAAGTCTTCAGTGGGAAACATTCTGAAGTGTGCAAAGGAGCAAAAATGCAATTGTTGCTGATCCCCTTTAGTTCAAGAGTGTTTTCTGTTACCAAAAAATGCATAGTAATCCCTTTTAAAGCCATTTTGAACCCTTTAAAAATAACACATTTTGGCCAGGAGCAATGGCTCACACCTGTAATCCCAGTACTTTGGGTGGCCAAGACAGGCATATCACTGAAGCCCAGGAGTTTGAGAGCAGCCTGGGCAACATGGTGAAATCCCATCTCTACAAAAAATTAGCTGGACATGGTGGTGCAAGCCTGTAGTCCCAGCTACTTGGGGGTCTGAAGTGGGAAGACTGGTTGAGCCCTGGAGGTTGCGACTGTAGTGAGCTGAAATCGCGCCACTACACTCCAGCCTGCGCGACAGAGAGGGACCTTGTCTCAAAAAAACCTTTAAAAACAAAGAAAACACCACACATTTTTTACTCCAGACCAGTGGTTTTTAACCTGGAGAGATTTTGCACCTAGACACATTTGGCAATGTGAAGAGATGTTTTTGGTTGTTGCAACACTGGGGATTGGGGATGGGCCAGGGATGAGGATCCTACTTGTTGTATCTCATGGGTAAAGGCCAAGGATACTGTTAAACATCTGCAATAGTGATCCCCAACTTTTTTGGCACCAGTGACTGGTTTTGTGGAAGACAGTTTTTCCACCGACCTGTGGAGGGAGAAGAGGAGATGATTTTGGAATGATTCAAGCACATTACATTTATTTGCACTTTATTTCTATTATTATTACATTGTAATGTATAATGAAATAATTATACAGCTCACCATAATGTAGAATTAGTGGGAGCCCTAAGCTTGTTTTCCTGCAACTAGATGGTCCCATTTGGGGGCGATGGAAAACAGCGACAGATCATGAGGCATTAGAGTCTCATAAGGAGCATGCAGCCTAGATCCCTTGGATGCTCAGTTCACAGGTTCATGCTCCTATGGGAATCTAATGCCACCACTGATCTGACAGGAGGCAGAGCTCAGGTGGTAATGTGAGCGATGGGAGTGACAGTAAATACAGATGAAGCTTTCCTTGCTCGCCTGTCACTCACCACCTGCTGTACGACCTGGTTCCTGACAGGCCATGGGCCTAGGGATTGGGGATCCCAATCTCCAAGGCACAGGACACCTCATACAGCAAAGCCTTATTCATTTCTAAATGTTAATAGAGCTGAAGTTGAGAAAACCCTGCTCTGAACTAAAAAGAGGTTAATGACTTCCCCAAGATTATATTAACTTAGAAGAGGGCCTGAACTACAGACATGCACATAGCATCTAAGTTCAATATCCTTAACTAGAACAAAATAAGTAAATTTTTAGAGACCTAATAGTTAATAGTGCCTGTTTTTCTTTATCTTATTTAGGGTTTGTGAAACAGGATCTGATAATCAACCTCTTAGTAATAATCAACAATCAAATTGTGAATATTTTGTTGATAGCCTTTTTGAGGAAGCTCAGAAGGTTGGTTCCAAATGCGTGTCTCCCACTGAACAGAAGAAACAGGTAAATAAATGTCTATTACTTTTCTTTTTCTTCCAGTGTTTCTCAATATATGGATCTGTTAGAGGGTCCCTAAGGTCAAAATTGTTTTGTTTGTTTGAGACAAGGTCTTTCTCTGTCACCAAGACTGGAGTGCAGTGGCTCGATCCGATCTTGGCCCACGGCAGCCTCGAGCTCCTGGGTTCAAGCAGTCCTCCTGCCTCGGCTTTCCTGGGTAGCCTGGAGCTCAGGCACACACCACCATGCCCAGCTAATTGTTTTGTTCTTTTGTAGAGATTGGGTCTTGCTTTGTTGCCCAGGCTGGTCTCAAATTCCTGGGCTCAAGTAGTTCTCCTGCCTCGGTTTCCCAAAGTGCTGGGATTATAGGTATGAGGCCAAAACTGTTTTCATAATAGATATTATTTCCCTTTTCCACTATGTTCACAAGCTAGGGACACCTATAATCCCAGCACTTTAGGAGGCTGAGGCAGAAGGATCACTTGAGCCTAGGAGTTAAAAACCAGTCTGGGCAATAAAGCAAGACCTATCTCTACAAAAGAATAAAAAAATTAACTGGGCATGGTGGCATGTGCCTGTAGTCCCAGATTCTTGTGAGACTGAGTTGGGAGGATTGCTTGAGCTCAGGAGTTTGAGGCTGCAGTGAGCCATGACCGTACCACTGTACTCCAGCCTGGGTGACAGAGTGAGACCCTGACTGGTAAGGTAAGGGTAGGGTAAGGTAAAAAACTAACTGTTCATTTTGCACTGATATTGCAAAAGTTGTGGTGGGTAAAACTACAACACCTTAGCAGGAATCAAGGCAGTGGCAACAAACTGCTGGCAGTTACAGGTTAACATCCCAAACCCACCGAATCCAAAAATCCAAAATGCTTCAAAATCCAAAATTTTTTTAGTACTGACATGATCCTTAAAGGAGATGCTCATTGGGGGCATTTCAGATTTTGAGTTTTGAATTTGGAAAGCTCAACCAGCAAATATTTCAGAATCTGAAATTCAAAACCCTTCTGGTCCCAAGCATTTCAGATAAGGGATATTCAACCTGTACTTTATTCTTTGCATATACTTCCAAGGGGGGAAAAAAAACTAATTTTAATTAAGAATGTCCTTGATGAAGCAGTAGAATTTATAAATTTTGTATCTCGGCCAGGCGTGGTGGCTCATGCCTGTAATCCCAGCACTTTGGAAGGCTGAGACGGGCAGATCATGAGGTCAGGAGTTCAAAATCAGCCTAATCAACATGATGAAACCCTGTCTCTACTAAAAGTACAAAAATTAGCCGGGCATGGTGGCGCATGCCTATAGGCCCAGCTACTCAGGAGGCTGAGGCAGAAGAATTGCGTGAACCTGGGAGGTGGAGGTTGCAGTGAGCCGAGATTGCACCACTGCACTCCAGCCTGGGCGACAGAGCTAGACTTGGTCTCAAAATAAATAAATAATTTAATTAATTAATTATGTATCTCAAACCTTGAATATACATCTTAATATTCTGTGTGACAAAATGCAAAGTATACATAAAGTATTTCTATAATACACAGAAGTGTCTCAAGGAAAGGTGCAGTTATTTGAGATCAACAAACTGTCTGCTTTTTCATGGCATATTGTTTCTGCAAGAAAGAATGGTTTACATACAGACTATGGATATTCCAACTTGCTCTGTCACCCAGGCTGGAGTGCAATAGCAAGATCTCGGCTCATTGCAACCTCCACCTCCCAGGTTCAAGCAATTCTTCTGCCTCAGCCTCCCTAGTAGCTGGGATTATAGGCACGCACCACCATGCCTGGCTAATGATTTGTGTTTTTAGTAGAGATGGGGTTTCACCATGTTGGTAAGGTTGGTCTCGAACTCCTGACCTTGTGATCTGCCCGCCTTGACTTCCCAAAGTTCTGGGATTACAGGCGTAAGCCACCACACCTGGCCTAGCAGATTTTTTTTTTTTTTTTGAGACAGAGTGTTGCTCTGTCACCCAAGCTGGAGTGCAGTGGTGCGATCTCGGCACACTGCAAGCTCCGCCTTCCAGGTTCACGCCATTCTCCTGCCTCAGCCTCCCAAGTAGCTGGGACTATGGGCGCCCGCCACCACGCCTGGCTAATTTTTTGTATTTTTAGTAGAGACAGGGTTTCACAGTGTTAGCCAGGATGGTCTTGCTCTCCTGACCTTGCGATCCACCTGCCTTGGCCTCCCAGAGTGCTGGGATTACAGGTGTGAGCCACCGCGCCTGGCTTTTTTTTTATTTTTATTTTTTAAATTTTTTTATTTTTTGAGACAGAGTCTTGCTCTGTCACCCAGGATGGAGTGCAGTGGCACAATCGGCTCACTGCAACCTCCATCTCCTGGGTTCAAGCCATTCTCCTGCTTCAGCCTCCCCAGTAGCTGGGATTACAGGCATGCACTACCATGCCTAGCTAATTTTTACATTTTAGTAGAGATGGGGTTTCACCATGTTGGACAGGCTGGTCTCGAATTCCTGACCTTGTGATCCACCCGCCTCAGCCTCCCAAAGTACTGGGATTACAGGCATGAGCCACCGCGCCCAGCCCTGCCTGGTAGATAGTTTCTAATAATGAATGAAGTGAGCCTGACACTTCAAGGAAAACAACTTATAGTAGATGTTGAAAATGATAAATTTTTCTTTAACCAACTTTTTTTTTTTTGAGACGGAGTCGCGCTCTGTCGCCCAGGCTGGAGTGCAGTGGCATGATCTCGGCTAACTGCAAGCTTCGCCTCCCGGGTTCACACCATTCTCCTGCCTCAGCCTCCCCAGTAGCTGGGACTACAGGCGCCCGCCACCACACCTGGTTAATTTTTTTGTATTTTTAGTAGAGACAGGGTTTCACCGTGTTAGCCAGGATAGTCTCGATCTCTTGACCTTGTGATCTGCCCTCCTCGGCCTCCCAAAGTGCTGTGATTACAGGCATGAGCCACCGCGCCTGGCCTTAACCAACTTTTTAAGTGAAAATAACACTTTTAGAAAATTGCCACTATAGGCTGTGCTTGGTGGCTCACGCCTGTAATCCCACCACTTTGGGAGGCCAAGGTGGGTGAATCACTTGAGGCCAGGAGTTCAAGACTAGCCTGGCTAACATGGCGAAACTCTTTCTCTACTAAAAAATACAAAAAATTAGCTGGGCTTGGTGATGCACACCTGTAATCTCAGCTACTCAGGAGGTTAAGGCATGAGAATCACTTGAACCTGGGAGGCAGAGGTTGCAGTGAACCAAAATCGTGTCACTGCTCTCTAGCCTGGGTAACACAGCAAGACTGTCTCAAAAAAAAAAAAAGAAAAGAAAAAGCCACCATACCTTGACAGTTTCTCAAAACTTAAGGAATTTCCTAGTGAGATTAGTGTCATTTTGATAAATATAAATTTTATTATATAATTAAATGTGTCAGCAGTTGGAAGATCTGCATAATTCAGAAAACCAGTATTTTCCAAATGACCAATATATGATGTTATAAAGTGATGCATGAGTAAAAGAGCCAAAGAATCACATATACTAAAAGATTTTAATGTAACAAGTATATGAAAAGATGGTTGGTAAGTTTCAGATTCCACATTCAGATTCTCAACTAACTTTTGAGATACTACTACTACTTATTAAATTTTGATGAAGTGTCAAAGAATATCCTGGGAAGGCTATTAAAATACTTCTTTTTCTAACTGCATAACTGTAAGAGGTTTGGTTTTTTAAAAAAACATTTCAGCCGGGCACGGTGGCTCAAGCCTGTAATCCTAGCACTTTGGTCAAGAGATCGAAACCATCCTGCCTAACCCGGTGAAACCCCGTCTCTACTAAAAAATACAAAAAACTAGCCGGTCGAAGTGGCGGGTGCCTGTAGTCCCAGCTACTCGAGAGGCTGAGGCAGGAGAATGGCGTAAACCTGGGAGGCGGAGCTTGCAGTGAGCTGAGATCTGGCCACTGCACTCCAGCCTGGGGGACAGAGCGAGACTCCGTCTCAAAAAAAAAAAAAAAGAAAAAGAAAAAAAAAATTTAAATCAAAATAACATGTCAAAGCAGACTGCGAACGGTACCAATTACGAGACCCCAGCTGATTTTTTGACTTGAGACATTTAAAAAAGTATTTATGAAAAATCCCTTCACTCTGATTTGGTTTTCAAATTAAAACTTAATCTATTAGTTGTAAAAGGCTTATGTTGAAAAGTAGCAGGCTTGTTACTCCTTGGCCCTAGCATCTACTTTCTTTTTTCTTTTTTAAGTTGGCATTTCACTCCTGTTGCCCAGACTGGAGTGCAATGGTGCGATCTTGTCTCACCGCAGCTTCCGCCTCCCGGGTTCAAGCGATTCTCCTACCTCAGCCTGGGATTACAGGCATGCACCACCACGCCTGGCTAATTTGTATTTTTAGTAGAGACGGAGTTTCTCCATGTTGGTCAGGCTGGTCTTGAACTCCTGACCTCAGGTGATCTGCCTGCCTTGGCCTCCCAAAGTGCTAGGATTACAGGCATGAGCCACTGCATCCGGCCACATCTACTTTCCAGAGGCAACAAGTTATAACTCTTAGGTATTTCTACTGACACGAGCTTTCTGTTTCTGATAATATGCTAATAGTGATAGTTCTTGATTTTTCAGATTTTTGAATTATGTATTCACTTTGTATTATAGATAATAAGGATTTAACTCTTTTTCTACCTTCCCCCTCTCCCCAAATCACCTCTTCCCATTCTTCTAACATAGTTATGTTACAATTGGGGATTAAATCAATTGTTATTTGTATCTGTAAAAGTGTAAATACCATACAACTGTACAGCATAAGTGAAAGCCACCATGCCTGGCCCACAAGTTAAAATTTTTCTAAGAGAAGACTGTGGTGAAACCCTCCTTCAGTGGACTGGTTGTCCACTGGGGAACTCTACTGCTCTTGCTCTGGAATCTATAATCCTGAGTATTCTCCTCTCTCCTGATTACTCAATTCTATGCCTCGCCCAACATCACCTCCTCCTTATATTTTAATGTTTATGAAGCCAGTTGTATTAGTCCATTTTTACGCTGCTGATAAAGACATACCCGAGACTGGGAAGAAAGGAAGTTTAATTTGACTTACAGTTCCACATGGCTGGGGAGGTCTCATGATCATGGCACCAGCAGCAGAAAATGAGCAAGAAGCAAAAGTGGAAACTCCTGATAAACCCTCCAGATCTTGTGAGACTTACTCACTATCACAAGAATTGCATGAGAAAGATGGGCCCCCATGATTTAATTATCTCCCCCTTGGTCCCTCCCACAACACATGGGAATTCTGGGAGATACAATTCAACTTGAGATTTTGGTGGGGACACAGCCAAACCATATCAATGATTTTAATTTTTTGTAGAAACTGGGTCTTGCTATGTTGCCAGGGCTGGTGTCCAACTCCTAGGCTCAAGCAGTCGTGCCTTGGCCTCCCGAAGTGCTGGGATTACAGGAGTGAACCACCCTACCCAGCTTGAATAGTGATAGAAGAAATTTTCAAAGAACATTCAATCCTACTACATTTTATTAACATGATGCATTTTGTTTCCTACTGTTTTGCAGGTAGATGTAAATATAAAATTATGGAAAAACGGATTCACCGTCAACGATGATTTCAGAAGTTATTCCGATGGTGCCAGTCAGCAGTTTTTGAACTCCATCAAAAAAGGGTGAGTAGCCAGGTGTGGTGGCTCAAGCCTGTAATCCCAAAACTTTGGCAGGCTATGGCGAGAGGATTGCTTGAGCTCAGGAGTTCAAGGCCAGCCTGGGTAGTAACATAGCCAGACCTTATCTCTACTTAAAAAAAACATTACCCAGCCAGCCCAGCTACTCAGGATTGCTTGCACGTGGAAGATTGAGGCTACAGTGAGACATACTTGCATCCTGCACTCCAGCCTGGGCAACAGCACGAGGCCCTGTCTCCAAAAAAAAAAAGGCGGGGGATGGGGGGCAGCGGGCATGGTGGCTCGTGCCTGTGATCCCAGCACTTTGGGAGGCCGAGGCGGGCAGATCACCTGAGGTTGGGAGTTCCAGACCAGCCTGACCAACATGGAGAAACCCCATCTCTACTAAAAATACAAAATTAGCCAAGTGTGGTGGCACATGCCTGTAATCCCAGCTACTCGGGAGGCTGAGGCAGGAGGATGGCTGAAATCCAAGAGGCGGAGGTTGCAGTGAGCCAAGATTGCACCATTGCACTCTAGCCTGGGCAACAAGAGCAAAACTCCATCTCAAAAACAAAACAAAACAAAAACAAGGTGGGGTAAGTAATCTTTGTAATAGGAAGATACTTTAGGCTTTTTTTTTTTTTTTTTGGTGAAAGAATCTATGTTAATGTTCACACACCCCCTACACATTCACAGATACACTTTTTCTTTTGTACATTCACATTTTTATAAGATGAATTTTCTTAAGAGAACCACAACTACAGGTTTCTTTTCAAGATGGTGTCTCGCTCTTTCACTCAGGCTGGAGTACGGTGGCATGATCTCAGCTCAATGCAGCCTCCGCATTCTGGGGTCAAGTGATTCTCGTGCCTCAGCCTCCCGAGTAGGTGAGATTACAGGTGCCTGCCACAGTGCCCGTCTAATTTTTATATTTTTAGTAAAGAACAGGGTTTTACCATGTTGGCCAGGCTAGTCTCGAACTCCTTACCTCAAGTGATGATCTGCCTGCTCTGCCTCCCAAAGTGCTGAGATTACAGGCGTGAGCCACCACGCCCAGCCAACAACTATAATTTTGAAGAAAGTTTAGGAACTTGAATTCTGATCAACCCAAATCTTACTTAAACTAATTTACTAAGTATTTTCTAATACCTCATTTTCTTTATTATTTAATATTTATGTTTAAATATCTTTAAAGTCTTTAAAATGATCATGGTAGAACTCTCTCTGACCCTTCTCTGGCTTGGCAGGCTGCCCGATTAATGAATAAAAATTTTAAAAGAAAAAAAATTGTTGCCGGACACAGTGGCTCACATCTGTAATCCCAGCACTTTGGGAGGCTAAGGCCGGTAGATCACAAGGTCAGGAGTTCGAGACCAGCCTGGCCAACATAGTGAAACCCCATCTCTACTAAAAATACAAAAATTAGCCGTGCATGGTGGCACATGCCTCTTAGTCCCAGCTACTCGGGAGGCTGAGGCAGGAGAATCGCTTGAACCCGCGAAGCAGAGGCTGTGGTGAGCCAAGATCATACCACTGCACCCTGGCCTGGGCAACAGAACCAGACTCCATCTCAAAAAAAAAAAAATTGTAATGTTTACTATATATTTATGAATCTTAAGTATTATACATGCTTGGTCTAGAAAATTTTTTTAAGTATTAAGAACTCGAAAATCAGCCAGGCGTTGTGGCTCATGCCTGTAATCGCAGCACTTTGGGAGGCCGAGGTGGATGGATCACCTGTGGTCAGGAGTTCAAGACCAGCCTCGCCAACATGGCGAAACCCCATCTCTACTAAAATATACTAAAATTAGCTGGGCAAAGTAGCAGGCGCCTGTAATCTCAGCTACTTCAGAGGCTGAGGCAGGGAGAATTGCTTGAACCCAGGAGGCGGAGGTTGCAGTGAGCCAAGATGGTGCCACTGCACTTCAGCCTGGGTGACAGAGCGAGACTCTGTCTCAAAAAAAAAGAACTTAAAAATCACTTATAATTTAACCACTCACAAGTAACTATTGTTAACATTTTTGTTGAATTTCATTCTATCATTTGTGTCCATAGATGCATATATATACTACATATATATTTATTTTTAAAACAATTTTAAAATCATCAGCAAATATTTCAATATATCTGAATATTATTTTATCACAACAGTGCCCCATAATTTTTATATATACTTAAAATGTTCTTGGCAACATAGATTTTTTTGTTTTTATGTTTTTTGGGGCTGGAGTGCAGTGGCATGATCATAGCTCACTGCAGCTTCAAACTCCCCATCTCAAGTGGTCCTCCTACCTCGGCCTCCCAAATAACTGGAACTATAGGTGTGTGTCACCATGCCCAGCTAATTTTTTAAAAACTTTTAGTAGAGATGAAATCTTGCTATGTTACCCAGGCTGGTCTCAAACTCCTGAGCTCAAGCGATCCTCCTGCCTCGACCTGCCAAAGTGCTGGGATTACCAGCGTGACCCACCATGCCCAGCCAAGTATTTTAAACTTTGCCACTATGAAAAATATTTTTGACTATTTTCTTGTACTTATGTTAAAAAAAAAAAAAAAAACCAGCTTTGTTTAGATATAATTAACCTACCATAAAATTCATCCCTCTGAAGTATATAGTTCAGTATTTTTAATACATCTACAGAGTTTTACAGTCATCAGCGCAGTCTAATTTCAGAATATCATTATCACCCCCAAAAGCCAAATATATACTAGAAGTCACTCTCCATTTTTCCCTTCACTGCAGCCCTAACATAACCATGAATCCACTTTGTGTCTATCTCTATGGATTTCCATCTCTATGCATTTGCCTGTTCAACTCATTTTCACATTTTGGGCTATTATGAATAATGCTACTATGAACATTTATATACAAGTTTTTGTGTGGTCATATGGTTTCATTTCTCTCAGGTATAAATCTAGGAGTGGAATTATTAACTCTTATGTTAACTTTATGAAGAACTGCCCAAATGTATTCCAAAGTGGCTGTACCATTTAACATTCCTACCAGCCATGTATGAGGGTTCCAATTTTCCACATCATAATACATGTTAGCTTCTGTTTTTTTAAATTATAGCCATTTTAGTGGTTGTGAAGGGGTATGTCATTCTGGTTTTGATTTACATTTCTCTAATGACCAGTGATGTTGAGTGTCTTTTCATGTGCTTATTGGCCATTTGTACATCTTCTTTGGAGAAATGTCTGTTCAAATCCTCTGTCCAGTTTTTTGCTTTTTTTTTTTTTTTGAGACAGAATCTTACTCTGTCGGCCAGGCTGGAGTGCAGTGGCATGATCTCGGCTCACTGCAACCTCCACCTCCCAGGTTCAAGTGATTCTCCTGCCTCAGCCTCCCAAGTAGCTGGGATTACAGGCATGTACCACCACACCCGGCTAGGGTTTTACCATGTTGGCCAGGCTGGTCTTGAACTCCTGACCTCTGGTGATCCACCTGCCTGGGCCTTTCACATTGCTGGGATTAGAGGCGTGAGCCACTGTGCTTAGCCTGTTTATATTTTCAGGTGGGTTATTTGCCTTTTTGTTGAGTTGTAAGAATTCTTCATTTTTTCTGAATACAAATTCCTTATCAGATATATGATTTGCGAATATTTTATCTCATTCTTTGAGTGCCTTTTGACTCAAACAGAAAAAAATAAAACAATTACATAGAATTACAGTATGTATAGAGTGGTATTTATTCACTAAAATATTTTTTAAACTTTCTTATTGAAGTATGGCTTATATACACAAAAATACAGGCCAGGTAGGCCAGGTGCAGTGGCTAATGCCTGTAATCTCAGCACTTTGGGAGGCGAAGGCAGGAGGATCATTTGAGCCCAGGAATTAAACCAGCCCTGGCAACATAGCGAGAACCTTTCCCTACAAAAAAAAAAACTAAAAAATCACCTGGGTGGCGCACGCCTGTAGTCTTGGCTACTCAGGCAGCTAAGATGGGACAATCGCTTGAGCCCAAGAGGTCGCAGCTACAGTGACCCATGTTGGTGCCACTGGACTCCAGCCTGGGCAACAGAGTGAGCTCCTATCTCAAAAAAAAAAAAAGAAAGAAAAAGAAAAAAGAAAAGTACAGAAATCATAAATATATACTAAATGAATTTGTATTATTATTCTGTCAGAATAAATCAACTACTTTATTAGAATTTGTTAAAATTTGTCCTTTGGCCAGGCGTGGTGGCTCACACCTGTAATCCCAACACTTTGGGAGGCTGAGGTGGGCAGATCACTTGAGCCTAGGAGTTCAGGACCAGCCTGGACAACATGGTGAAACCCCATCTTTACAAAAAATACAAAAATTAGCTGGGCATGGTGGCCTATAGTCCCAACTACTCAGAAGTCTGAGGCAGGAGGATCGCTTCAGCCCAGGAGGTCATGCAATGAGCCATGATTGCACCTCTGCACTCCAGCCTGGGCAACAGAATGAGACCCTGTCCACCCCACCCCTACCAAAAACAAAAACAAAAACAAAAACTCAAATTGCTTAGTTAACAGCGATGTCCAGTCTTTTGGCTTCCTGGGTTACACTGGAAGAAGAAGAATGGTCTTGGGGCACACATAAAATACGAAAATACACAAATACTAACGATAGCCAATAAGCTTAAAAAAATTGCAAAAAAGGCCGGGCGCGGTGGCTCAAGCCTGTAATCCCAGCACTTTGGGAGGCCGAGGCGGGTGGATCACGAGGTCAGGAGATCGAGACTATCCTGGCTAACATGGTGAAACCCCGTCTCTACTAAAAATACAAAAAACTAGCCGGGCGTGGTGGCGGGCGCCTGTAGTCTCAGCTACTTGGGAGGCTGAGGCGGGAGAATGGCGTGAACCCGGGAGGCGGAGCTTGCAGTGAGCCGAGATCAGGCCACTGCACTCCAGCCTGGGAGCACAGCAAGACTCCGTCTCAAAAAAAAAAAAAAAAAAAAAAAAATTGCAAAAAAATCTCATAAATCTCATAATGTTTTAAGAAAGTTTACAAATTTTTGTTGGGTCACATTCAAAGCCATCCCAAGCCACCGGTTGGACAAGCTTGGTGTAGTATATAGTCATCAAGTATTTCATGACTTTAGTACTATTCTAGGTACTGCTATAAAACTCATGGTGGTTGCGGGGCGGTGGTTCACGCCTATAATCCCAGCACTTTGGGAGGCTGAGGGAGGAAGATCGCTTGAGCCCAGGAGTTCAAGACCAGCCTGGACAAGATCCTGTCTCTACAGAAAATTTAAAAAATATATGTTTTCACAATAAAAAATAATAATAATTAAAACTCATGCTATTCATGAGCTTATGGTCTTAAAAATTATATTGTTCTTGTGGGTTTTTGGTGTTGTTCATATTATTTAACTACATTGTTTTGAATATATTTGGTTATTTCATTGTAGGGAATATTATATATCTTATTTCTGTATATTTCTACGTATTATTCATTTTTTGTATGTACAGAATGTTTTTCAGAGAAATAAAATACCCAGGGAGCTTTATCATTTTATTTCTTTGTTTTCCAAGGGAATTACCTTCAGAATTACAGGGAATTTTTGATAAAGAGGAGGTAGACGTTAAAGTTGAAGACAAGAAAAATGAAATATGTTTGTCTACAAAGCCTGTGTTCCAGCCCTTTTCAGGACAGGGTCACAGACTAGGAAGGTAAGTATGCCTATTGTCTTGTTTTCCATAGATCAAGGCTTAACTAATATTCTGTCTATCATTATTTTACCCATGTAGACCACATGAATAAAGCTTATCATTTCTCCCATTGGAAATTAGATTTTTTTTAATGTTAATTTTTATGAGGACTCCTAAGTCATAGTTACCTAAGTGTATATTCACAATGCCTGGCCGGGCGCAATGGCCCATGCCTGTAATCTCAGCACTTTGGGAGGCCAAGGTGGGCGGATCACTTGAGGTCAGGAGTTCGAGACCAGCCAGACAAACATGGAGAAACCCTGTCTCTACTAAAAATACAAAAAAATTAGCCAGGCGTGGTGGCACATGTCTGTAATCCCAGCTCCTCAGGAGGCTGAGGCAGGAGAATCGCTTGAACCCAGGAGGCAGAGGTTGCAGTGAGCCGAGATCGTGCCATTGCTCTCCAGTCTAGGCAACAAGAGTGAAACTCCATTTCAAAAAAAAAAAAAAAAAAATGCCAGCACCACGCTAAAAAATCTTGGAGGTTTTTTTGTTTTTTTCAAATCAAAAGGGCTTGGCTCTTTATGGACAGAATTCACTTGGTAAGTTCTTTTCTCTCCCTTTCACTCACCACTATAGAGTACATGTGCTAGCTTTTGAATATTATTGTTCTTTTTTTTTTTTTTTCTTTTTTTTTTTGAGACAGAGTCTCACTCTGTTGCCCAGGCTGGAGTGTAGCAGCACGATTGTGGCTCACTGCAACTTCTGCCTCCCTGGTTCAAGCAATCCTTCTGCCTTAGCCCTTCTAGTAGCTGGGATTACAGGCACACACCCCCATGCCCAGCCAATTTTTGTATTTTTAGTAGAGACAGGGTTTCGCCATGTTGGCCAGGCTGGTCTTGAACTCCTACCCTCAGGTGATCCACCCACCTCGGCCTCCCAAAGTGCTGGGATTACAGATGTGAGCCACCACGCCCAGCCTATTGTTCTCTTTTATGGTTACCACTGCCTGCAACATTTTGTTCTATGATCTATGTATGAATTTTGAGGTAATAAAAATGAAAATCAGTGTCAGTATCAAGGCCTTAAATTATTTTCAAGTTTTACTGTTTCCATCCTATCTAACAGAATACGCAGAGAGATTAGATAGATATGGGAGCTCTTTGATTTTTATAAATTCTCATATTTTTAATTATCAAGATTGGTAAGGTACATACATATTCATCCACATGTACAAATATATCTGGATGCACCCTTCAGAATGATCAGGAAGTACTTTATTTAGTTTCTTTTTCATTATAACCTAAGGACTAAGCTCAATAAAGAATATTTATTTTAGAAATTTAACCTGGGCAGTAGGAAAAGGTAAAGTCCATAGATCTGTGAACCTTCTTTAAAATTATCCATTCTGTAAAGCACTAGTCAATAAATACCAGTAATAATATATGTAGCTTACAAATTACTTGGATATGTATAGTTTCATCAGATTATTAGAACCATCATACCATCATATATTGTGGACATAAATAATATATCTTTCGTTATTATTGAAGAAACAGATATAGCTTACAAAAATCTTCCTAAAAGCTATACTTGCTGTAATATTTTTATAGTAATTATTTAATGATAAAGGTTTATTGAATGGAAAAACATGTCTAACTTTGTTGTCTGGATTTCCTTAGTGCCACACCAAAAATTGTTTCTAAAGCAAAGAATATTGAAGTTGAAAATAAAAATAATTTGTCTGCTGTTCCGCTGAACAACTTGGAACCCATTACTAATATACAGATCTGGTTAGCCAATGGGAAAAGGATTGTTCAGAAATTTAACATTTCTCATAGGTGAGTCTTCAATTTCAGTATATGATTTTTTTTCACCAAGTTTAAATTTCATTTCTTCTTTTCAGTTCGGTCAACAGTTTAATTTTAGAGATAGAATCTTTGTTGCCCAGGCCAGAGTGCAGTAGCACAGTCATAGCCCACTGCAATCTTGAAGTCCTGGATTCAAGCAGTCCTCCCACCTCAGCCTCCTGAGTTGTAGAACTACAGCCACATGCCACCATGCCCCGCTAACTTTTATTTTTTTTTATTTATGTATTGCTAGCTAATTTTAAAAACTGTTTTTTAGAAAGGGGGTCTCACTGTGTTGCCCAGACTGGTCTCAAACTCCTGGACTGAATTCATCCTCCTGCCTTAGCCTAGGCTTACAGGCATGAGCCATTGCATCCTGCCAAGCATTCTATCCATCTATCTATCTATCTATTTATTTATTTATTTATTTTTGAGACGGAGCCTCGCTCTGTTGCCCAGGCTGGAGTGCAGTGGCGCAATATAGTGAGACCTCATCTCTACAAAAAAAAATTTTTTTAATTAGCTGAACATGGTGGCGCACATCCGCAGTCCCAGCTACTTGGGAGGAGAATCGCTTGAGCCTAAGAAGTAGAGACTGCAGTGAGCCGAATTGCACTACCACACTGCAAGTCTGGGTGACAGTGAGAACCTGTTTCAAAAAATAATAATAATAGCAATGAAGTATTTTCAGTCTGTTTTGGGATTTTGATTCTCATCATTTGATTCATTTTTCTGTTTAACTAGATACATAATTATAAAAGAATTATTTTTAATGTTTTAAATTAGTCATTAGCATTATATGCATACCCTTCTGTTAATTGTAGTGAAAGAATGAAAATACAGAAAAGCATTAAAAGAAATTGAAGTTCATACGAATTCCACTGCTCAGAGATAATCATTATCATCAGTTTGATGCAGTCTTTTATTTCTTCTTAAAAGCTTTTTTTTTTTTTTTTTTGAGACAGAGTGTTCTGCCACCCAGGCTGGAGTGCAGTGGCACGATCTCGGCTCACTGCAACCTCCATCCCCCGAGTTCAAGTGATTATCCTGCCTCAGCCTCCTGAGTAGCTGGGATTACAGGCATGTGCCACCATGCCTGGCTAATTTTTGTATTTTTAGTAGAGATAGGGTTTCACCATGTTGCCCAAGCTGGTCTCAAACTCCTGACCTCAGGTGATCCGCCCACCTCAGCCTCCCAAAGTGATGGGATTACAAGCATGAGCCACCATGCCCAGCCTTCTTAAAAGCTTTTTTTGGCTGGGTGTCGTGGCTCCTGCTTGTAGTCCCAGCAATTTGGGAGGCTAGGGACTATTCAGGAGGCTGAGATGGCAGAATCACCTGAGCCCAGGAGGTTGAGGCTGCAATGAGTCATGATCTCACCACTGTACTCCAGCCTGGGTGACAGAGCAAGACCCTGTCTCAAAAGGAAGAAAAAAAAAAGTTTGTTTTGTTTTAATTAAAAATAGAAACATACCATATATAGCATATGTCGTTTTTCCTTTTGTAAAAATTATTTATTTTTCAGGAAATGTAGCACAGATAAATAACAAATATACAGAGAAAGTTAAAAGAATAAGAATAAAATACATATGTACCACCTACCTCAGAACATAGATTCTTATCAGTATACCTTATGTGTCTTTCTGTGATCATGTCTCTTTTCTTCTGGGGAAGAGAGAAATAACCACTGTCCTAAATTTGTGTTGATAATTTGCTGCTTTTATTTATAGCTTTACCTAGTATATACGTATTCCTAAAATATACTAAATTGTTTTTCTTATTTTCAAATAATTACTCCAAATTTCAAACCAGCAAAAACTTACAGAAAAGGTGGTCATGCCTATAATCCCAGCACTTTGGGAGGCTGAGATGGGCGGATCATGGGGTTAGGAGATCGAGACCATCCTGGCTAGCACGGTGAAACCCTGTCTCTACTGAAAGTACAAAAAATTAGCCAGGCGTGGTAGTGGGCGCCTGTAGTCCCAGCTACTCGGGAGGCTGAGACAGGAGAATGGCATGAACCTGGGAGGCGGAGCTTGCAGTGAGCCAAGATCACGCCACTGCACTCCAGCCTGGGCGACAGAGCGAGCCATCTCAAAAAAAATAATAATAATAAATTAAAAATCACAGAAAAGGTTCAAGAACAATATAAAGAACTTTTCTTGACTGGGCTCAGTGACTCCTGCCTGTAATCCCAGCATTTTAGGAGGCCGAGGCAGGCAGATCACAAGGTCAGGAGTTTGAGACCAGCCTGACCAAAATGGCGAAACCCCTTCTCTACTAAAAATACAAAAATTAGCCAGCTGTGGTGGCACATGTCTGTAATCCCAGCTACTCAGAAGGCTAAGGCAGGAGAATCACTTGAACCTGGGAGGCAGAGGTTAGGCTCCATCTCAAAAAAATAAAGCAACTTTTCTCCCTAAGCATTCAAGAATTAGTGCCAGTCTGATGACCCATCACTTGAAATACTTAGGTATAGATTATCTATAAACAAGGACCTTCTCCCACATAACCACAATACAGCCATTTAAATCAGGAAACTTAACCTTAATAGACCCTAATTCAAGATTTTCCATTTTATCTAATAACTTCCTTTATAGCAAAAGGCCATTCAGAATTACACATTGCACTTAGTTGTGATATGTCAGTTTGAAATAGTTCCTTGTCTTCCTTTGATTTTTATAACCTTGACTTTTTTTTTTTTTTTTGAGACGGAGTCTCGCTCTGTCGCCCAGGCTGGAGTGCAGTGGCCGGATCTCAGCTCACTGCAAGCTCCGCCTCCCGGGTTCACGCCATTCTCCTGCCTCAGCCTCACAAGTAGCTGGGACCACAGGCGCCCGCCACCACGCCCGGCTAGTTTTTTGTATTTTTTAGTAGAGACAGGGTTTCACCGTGTTAGCCAGGATGGTCTCGATCTCCTGACCTCGTGATCCGCCCGTCTCGGCCTCCTAAAGTGCTGGGATTACAGGCTTGAGCCACCGCGCCCGGCCAACCTTGACTTTTTAAAGTATTACAAGCCAATTTATCTTGTTTGATGCTTCCTTATATTTAGGTCACTAATTTTGGCAGAGGTGTGACAGAACTAATGCTTTGTACGTCTCATTGAATTCCAACAGGTGGCATCATTTACATTTGTCCCATTATGATGATTTTAAATTTAACACTTGATTAAAGTGGTCTCTACCAGAGTTCTTTACTGTAAAGTTATTCATTTTCCCTTTGTAATTAATCTGTATTTTGTGGGGAAGGACTTTGAAATAGGATACTTATGTTCCTCACAAGACCTCAGATTGATCGATTGATTGATTTATATATATATCTACTCATAGTTTCCTATTTTATTCAACAGTTTATGAACTCTTACCATCATTATTTATTTTGATATGCACATTGTCTCAGGTAGTTTGTGAGACCTCCTTTAAACTGGTTCCTGTGTTATTTTGAAATGCTCCCATAATTCTTGAACATTTCCTTGTTTTCAGCACAAAATTTTTTTTCAAGTTCATTCTATGCTTTTCCAGGAATCCCTTGTTGTTTTTAGTGGACAGTGATATTGACAATCTAGGATCTGGGTAGTACTAGATACACTTATTGGGATACCACTGCTTCCAGGCCCTCTGTGTGGAAAGAATTGTTTGTGTGTGTGTGTGTGCGTGCACGTGCACACACACACACACACACATGCAAAAAAGAAAACTATTTCAAAAATTGAAGAGGGGATACTTCCAAACTCATTCTGTGAGGCCAGCATTACCCTGATAGCAAAATCAACAAAGACACACACAAAAAAACCTATACATACACATACGTGTGTGTGTGTGTATATATATGTATATATATGCACTTATGTTTGTATCTGTATTTATTCCTGGTTTTTTTTTTTTTGAGACAGGGTCTCACTCTGTCACCCAGGTTGGAGTGCAGTGATATAATTAGAGATCACTGCAGCCTCCACCTCCCCAGACTCAGGTGATCCTCCTTAGTTTTTGTACTTTTAGTAGTGATGGGGTTTCACCCTCTTGCCCAGGCTAGTCTCGAACTCCTGGACTCAAGCGATCCACCTGCCTCGGCCTCCCAAAGTGCTAGGATTACAGGCATGAGCCACCACACCCGGCCTTATTTCTGTATTTTTATATATCAAAAACCATGAGTCCACGTAGATACCTCCAATTTTAGTCGGTAGGGCCAGGCATGGTGGCTTATACCTGTAATCCCAGCACTTTGGGAGGCCTAGGCAGACAGACCACTTGCGCCTAGGAGTTCAAAACCAGTCTTGGCGATATAGTGAAACTCTATCTCTACAAAAAACACAAAAAGTAGCCAGATGTGGTGGCACTCACCTGTGGTCTCAGGTACTCAGGAGACTGAAGTAGGAGGATCACCTGCGCCCTGGGGAGGTCAAGCACTTTGGGAGCTGTGATTGCACTACTGTACTCCAGCCTAGGCAACAGAACCAGACCTTGTCTCAAAAAAAAAAAACTATAAGGTTTGTTCTAATTTTCTCCTTTCCATATTTGTAACTAACTTCTACAGTGCAAGGCCTGGCTCCAGTTATAGTTAACATATTTATGTATTTAATCAGTTTTCCTATATGTGACCAATGTCCTTTTTCTACTGCTGCCTCCTACCCCACATGTAAGCCCTTGTCACCCTGCTTGGGCTTTGACTCTCCTTGTTGAATTCCAATATGGATTCCCTCCTCTTCCTACTAGACTCTCTGACACATCATCACCCCAGGGCCCCCCTTCATTGGAATGCCTTCTCACACTGCATGACTTCAGGACTGCATGCCAATGACCTCCTCCCCTTGGTAGACTGACACTCTGGGCTGCCTCTCCTCAGATGCTCTCCTCACCACTGTCTGGATCTGACACACTGCAGTCAACTGCTCTTCCATATGAATGCTTTTTTACTCTGCTTGGGACAACCTGCTCTGTTTTGATTTTTACTGGGCAATGGCTGACTGATACAGCCATGTATACTTGCACTGTTACCAATAAAGATAGACTGAATAATTATTTTCATGTAATGGAAGACAGTAATCAAAAAATATTTGCAGCTGGGCGCGGTGGTTCAGGCCTGAAATCCCAGCACTTTGGGAGGCCGAGGTGGGCAGATCACTTGAGGTCAGGAGTTCAAGACCAGCCTGGCCAACATGGTGAAACCCCGTCTCTACAAAAAATACAAAAATTATCTGAGTGTGGTGGCCCGCTCCTGTAATCCCAGCTACAGGAGGCTGAAGCAGGAAAATGGCTTGAACCCAGGAGGTGGAGGTTGCAGTGAGCTGAGATTACACCACTGCACTCCAGTCTGGGTGATAGAGCAAGACTCCATCTCAGAAGGAAAAAAAGTATTTGCTATGGCTGCACGCATCAACATGAATGAGTCCCAAAAACATAATGTGGAGATAAAAAAGCTATAGAACACATACACTATGATTCCATTCATGTCAGGTTTAAAAAAGCAAAACTGTCCTTAAAAGCTACTAAGCCATGACCCTTCTTCTCCGACCCGCCAGCTTGGATATTTTCCTCACCCTACTTGGACTCTGACACCCTGCACTAGACAGCTCTTATGTGGGCCACCACAACCCCCAGCATTTCTGAAACAGATGTCTTCCATGTTCTGTCCTACTGATGGCTTGGTGGCTTTCGGACTAAATCATTTAAAAAATTGTGTTTTTCTTCCGTTTTTTCTGCTTATTTTATTAGTTACCAAGAGAATTGTGCTAAAATCTCCAACTTTGATTATGTATGGATTTGTCTATTTCTTATTTACTTCTGTTAACGTTTGCTTTATATATTTTAAAGTTATATAATTAGGTCCAGCAGAGATGAAATTGTGTTTTTCTGATTAATTGACCTTGTTGGGGAGAAAAGATTTTCTTCAACCATTGCCTAGATTCATGGCTGAGACCCCTTTAACAAAAGACAGATTAACAAAAGAAATGCATGCAATTTTATATTTTATTTTATACACACACGCGCACACACACATACATACATATATGTATGTGTGTATTTATATATATATATGGTTTGTTTGTTTTTTTGAGACAGAGTCTCGCTGTGTTGCCCAGGCTGGAGTGCAGTGGTGCCATCTTGGCTCACTACAAGCTCCGCCTCCCAGGTTCACACCATTCTCCCTGCCCCAGGCTCCCAAGTAGCTGGGATCACAGGCACCTACCACCACACCTGGCTAATTTTTTTATATTTTTAGTAGAGAAAGGGTTTGGCCATGTTTGCCAGTCTGATCTGGAACTGCTGACCTCAGGTGATCCGTCCACCTTGACCTCCCAAAGTGCTGGGATTACAGGCATGAGCCACAGCACCCGGCCTCCTTTGTTTTTGTTTTATTTTGTTTTATTTGTTTGTTTTCTTTGAGACAGTCTCTCTCTGTTGCCTAGGCTGGAGTGCAGTGGCATGATCTCGGCTCTGGGTTCAAGGGATTCTCGTGCCTCAGCCTCCCAAGTAGTTGGGATTATAGGCACCTGCCACCACGCCTGGCTAATTTTTGGTGTTTTTGTTTTGTTTTGTTTTATGAGATGGAGTCTCGCTCTGTCCCCAGGCTGGAGTGCAGTGGAGAGATCTCAGCTCACTGCAGTCTCTGCCTCCCAGGTTCAAGCGATTCTCCTGCCTCAGCCTCCTGAGTAGCTGGGACTACAGGTGTGTGCCAACACGCCCAGCTAGATGAAAGGTGACATGATCTCGGCTCACTGCACCTTCGTCTCCCAGGCTCAATGTTCGTCTCCCACCTCAGCCTCCCGAGCAGCTGGACCTGTCTTTTAAGTCCACACTCCAATCCTTTCACCTCCAGAAATCTTTCCCTAGTTCTTTTAACCTTTGTTTTCTTGCTTTTTATGTTTATGTTCTTTGACATAAGCTTTAACCTTTGGTTATCCAATTTTTGGTACCCAAATGAATACACAGGACTGGGTCTTAGACTTTTTTGGTAGCCCTTTCAGGTTTAGTAAAGTGGCACGTAGTGAATTTTAGTGAATTGATTGAATGAGAGAATTATTTCTTACGTAATATGCATATTTCATTAATTGTAAGTTGCACATTTTTTCACATTTTAGCATCTGTGAAATGAGGATGCGTTCTATAATCCATGGCTACATGACCATCATGTTACAATTGTGACAGCCTCTCTAAAACATAGCCATAATTCCTTTGTCTTACCTAAGATAATTAACAGTAGTAATTCCTTATTGTCATCAAATTTCTGGGAGTCAAACTTTAAAAGATAGTCCAAATAATCAGTTATATCACAATTCAGTTATTCTCTGTATTAACATATCCAGAGTCTGGGTGTTGTGGCTCATGCCTATAATCTCAGCACTTTGGGAGGCTGAGGCAGGAGGATCAGTTGAGCCCAGGAGTTATGATGGCACCACTGCATTCCATCCTGGATGACAAAGCAAGACACTATCTCTAAAAATAACAATAATAACATATCCAGATACTTTTACCAGTTGTTATTACTATAAATTAGCTAATTCAAATTTTCATAAAATTATATTAATAGTTTTTGTGTTTTACAGAGTAAGCCATATCAAAGACTTCATTGAAAAATACCAAGGATCTCAAAGAAGTCCTCCATTTTCCCTGGCAACAGCTCTTCCTGTCCTCAGGTTGCTAGATGAGACACTCACACTGGAAGAAGCAGATTTACAGAATGCCGTCATCATTCAGAGACTCCAAAAAACTGCTGCACCTTTTAGAGAACTTTCAGAGCACTGATTTTTGATAGACTGAGTGGAAACTTTGCAAAGAAATGATGGTTGTAAGTGGACATGCAAACCAAAATTGGGGACTGGAGAAGTCAGACTCACTAGACTTTTGGTTTGAGTACTGTTGAACTCTCTCCTAATGAGAAGATGTTTAGATAAGTACAAGTTAGGAAAGTAGCATATGACTGGAAACTATATTCAGTGCACTTTCTCCAAAAGGCGACTCAGAAAAATAGACTTATTTTCAAATACCAGTTATCAATATATATTAAATAGCTGTATTATTTAGAATCTTAATATGGTATAAATTAGCGAATGTGTTCACAATATTCATTCAAACATCATTCCTGGACAGCAGGGATTTATTTAAATGTTAGCTGCCTCAGAGTTTTTAAAGAGCTAAATACGACCGGGCGCGGTGGCTCACACCTGTAATCCCAGCACTTTGGGAGGTCAAGACAGGCAGATCACAAGGTCAAGAGATTGAGACCATCCTGGCCAACATGGTGAAACCCCATCTCTACTAAAAATACAAAAATTACCTGGGCATAGTGGTGCACATCTGTAGTCCCAGCTACTCGGGAGGCTGAGGCAGGAGAATCGCTTGAACTCAGGAGGTGTAGGTTGCAGTGAGCTGAGATTGAGCAACTGCACTCCAGCCTGGCGACAGAGCAAGACCCCCTCTCAAAAATAAATAAAATAAAATAAAATAAAATTGTGGCCGGGTGCAATGGCTCATGCATGTAATCCCAACACTTTGGGAGACTGAGTTGGGAGGATCACTTGAAGCCAGGAGTTTAAAATCAGAATGGTCACCAGAGACCCCTGTCTATATATTTTTTTAATTTAAAAAATAAAAATAAAATTGTGTAGCTTAGTATAGTGTCAAGGTTAATCTGCCTACTCACATTTCTACACTTTCTAAAAATGTAGAAAACGTATTCCCTTTCCATTTTATTTTCTTTCAAAAATTACAGATTGTTTTTGGCTAACATTTGGGATTAGCCATTCATTTGCCACCACTCAGAATCTAATGCCTATATGTGTCACATTACTAATATTTTGTAAATGCATCACATAAAATATGGTTTTCTGTTTCTTTTTTTGTTTGTTTGTTTGTTTGAGACGGAGTTTTGCTCTTATTGCCCAGGCTGGAGTGCAGTGGTGCAATCTCGGCTCACCACAACCTCCGCCTCCTGGGTTCAAGCGATTGTCCTCCTTCAGCCTCCCAAGTAGCTGGGATTACAGGCATACGCCACCACGCTTGGCTAATTTTGTATTTTTAGTAGACACAGGGTTTCACCATGTTGGTCAGGCTGGTCTCGAACTCCTGACCTCAGGTGATCTTCCCGCCTAGGCCTCCCAAAGTGCTGGGATTACAGGTGTGAGCCACTGTGCCCAGCTGGTTTTCTGTTTCATACATCACAGTCAACTTGTGAATACATTTAAAGATTATTTCATTTTGATATCACGAAGAAAAACATGCTTTATATCTTAGACTTTTAACTAAATCCAGTTAGACCTCAATTTTTCACTGTCAGATTAAATCCCCATACCTGAAAATAAGTTTAACATTTTTTTTTGCAAATGATCTGTTGAATCAGATTCAAAATGAAGTATGCATTGAGTGTGCCAAGGAACTAAGTGGTCCATAGCAGCAGTAATGTTCATAGGGTGCGAGATGCATGCCATGAAGCAGCAATTCTCAAACATTTTTATCTCAAGACCATTTGTTTATGTGAGCTGTATATATTACCATATTAAATATTAAATGCTTAAAATAGTTATTTATGGGCTGGGCACAGTGGCTCACGCCTGTAATCCCAGCACTTTGGGAGGTTGAGGTGAGTGGATCACAAGATCAAGTGATCGAAACCATCCTGTCCAACGTGATGAAACCGCATCTCTACTAAAAATACAAAAAAAAAATAGCTGGGTGTGGTGGCATGTGCCTGTAATCCCAACTACATGGGAGGCTGAGGCAGGAGAATCACTTGAACCCAGGAGGCAGAGGTTTCAGTGAGCCGAGATTGCACCACTGCACTCCAGCCTGGCAACAGAGCGAGACTCTGTCTCCAAAAAAAAAAAAAAAAAAAAAAAAATTCATTTAAAAATAATAACTTCTGGCTGGACGTGGTGGCTCACACCTGTAATCCCAGCACTTTGGGAGGCCAAGACAGGTGGATCACTTGCGCCCAGGAGTTTGAGACCAGCCTGGGCAATAAGGCAAAACCCCATCTATAAAAATTACAAAAATTAGTCCGATGTGGTGGCTCACACCTGTAATCCCAGCACTTTGGGAGACTAAAGCAGGCAGATCACCAGAGGTCAGGAGTTCGAGACCAGCCTGGTCAATGTGGTAAAACCATGTCTGTACTAAAAATACAAAAATTAGCTGGGCGTGGTGGCATGTGCCTGTAATCTCAGCTACTAGGGAGGCTGAGGGAGAATTGCTTGAACTCAGGAGGCAGGGGTTGCAGTGAGCCGAGATTGTGCCACTGCACTCTAGCTTAGGCAATAGAGTAAAACTCTGCCATAATAATTTTTTTTTTTTTTTTTTTTTTGAGATAGAGTTTTGCCCTTTCACCCAGGCTGGAGTGCCATGGCGCAATCTCGGCTCACTGCAACTTGCGCCCCCCAGGTTCAAGCGATTCTTCTGCCTCCCGAGTAGCTGGGATTATAGCCACCCACTACCACGCCTGGCTAATTTTTGTATTTTTAGTAGAGATGGGGTTTCGCCATTTGGCCTGGCTGGCCTCTTAACTCCTAACCTCAGGTGATCCACCCGCCTCGGCCTCCCAAAGTGCTAGGATTATAGGCATGAGCCATTGTGCCTTGCCAATAATAACTTATAAAACATGAAACAATTTAGTGGGAAAAGCGGCCGGCTTTTTTTGGGGAATTACTTTCTGTCATAAAGAAGATAGATGGGTTCTCATGTCTTCTACATTCAGTCTGTTATGCAGTCACATATCATGTAGACTCTGGAAAAAACCACTGTACACTTGTGAAAGAGTGAAAAGGAGCAAATAACGCCTTAGTATGATTATGAAAAACGTTTTGACTTCACAGTGCCCTGAATGGGTCTCGGGAACCTCCAGGGATCCCTCAGGCACACTTTGAGAACCAATCTATATAAAGTGATGGTTCACAATGATTCTCAAGCCTTAGTTTCAGAATCATTTGGGGCAGCTTTTCAAAAATGCTATTCCTGCCACCTACCACAAGGATTCTGATTCATTGTGTCTGTGATGGGTCTCAGATCTCTGCATTTTTAATCTTGCGTGATTTTTTTTTTTTTTTTTTTTTTTTTTTGAGACGGAGTCTCGCTCTGTCACCCAGGCTGGAGTGCAGTGGCTGGATCTCAGCTCACTGCAAGCTCCGCCTCCCGGGTTTATGCCATTCTCCTGCCTCAGCCTCCCGAGTAGCTGGGACTACAGGCGCCTGCCACCTCGCCCGGCTAAGTTTTTGTATTTTTAGTAGAGACGGGGTTTCACTGTGTTAGCCAGGATGGTCTCGATCTCCTGACCTCGTGATCCGCCCGTCTCGGCCTCCCAAAGTGCTGGGATTACAGGCTTGAGCCACCGTGCCCGGCCTAATCTTACGTGATTCTTAAGTATGAGGTAGAAGTACCTTTCTTCAGGAAATTCTGTTCTAAGCTTTTACCCTGAGAAAATAAAACCTGCATGCTTTCACCAGGGACAGTGGAAGACTCCACTGAAACAGATCTGCTAGACCACTAAGTTTATCCTTGTCACCCAGTTTGCTCTTGGAAAGAGTCTGTTACCTTTTGTCGCTGAACCAATCATGACATAAACTTGTGCTTTACCTCCTGTAGCACAGCCAAGACAAGGCTGGAACATTTAATTAAGGTTTTTACTAAGGACTCAGGAATAGCAACAGGGAAATATCTATGTAACTAAATGACCTGACATAAAATCTATCTTCTGATTGCAGTCTATTGTGAGAATGCTGCTTTTCCTAGCTCCCAGCCTGCCTTAGGGCAGAAGGCTGTCTTTTTATTAGGAAAAGAGGGAGGACAAAGGAGAGCCTTTTCCTTTTGTCCGTTACTCTTAGAAATGAATAGGTACATAATAGAAAATAAATATTTATTGTTGGTAATGTTTACACAGCAATGTTAGAGCCTCTCTGTAGTGAAACAAAAATAATATTCTTACCAAAAATTAAAAATTAAAAAATGAGGCAATGGTAAAAATCAATGAACTTACCTTTCTGATATAGAAAATAACACGATGAGCCGGGCGTGGTGGCTCAAGCCTGTAATCCCAGCACTTTGGGAGGCCGAGGCGGGCGGATCACGAGGTCAGGAGATCGAGACCATCCTGGCTAACATGGTGAAACCCCATCTCTACTAAAAAATACAAAAAAACTAGCCGGGCGTGGTGGCGGGCACCTGTAGTCCCAGCTACTCGGAGGCTGAGGCAGGAGAATGGCCTGAACCTGGGAGGCGGAGCTTGCAGTGAGCCGAGATGGCGCCACTGCACTCCAGCCTGGGTGACACAGCGCGAGACTCCGTCTCAAAAAAAAAAAAAAAAAAAAAGAAAATAACACAATGATTGTTAATACATGTTCAAGAATCTAAGAAAATGTTTCATATAGGCCTATCATGTAGCATTTTTATTTGCATAATTATGGTCAACATATGATTCTCCATATAGGGGTCTCTCATTGAGAATGTTTCTTATGTACCAATAGAAAAGCCTCTTTGGTAGATTTTCCGGTTTATAATTATTTAACCAGAAGATACACAGGAGGTTCTATTGTATGTACCTGTAGAATACATCCCAGTAAGGGTCCTATGGAGAAAGACCTGTTGTCAGCAATAACCTTCATTATTCTAACTGTGAAACGTTCATTAATGTGAATAATATTCTCAAAGGTTCTCTACAATGAGAATCATCCAGTAAAGCTTTTTACCTGACAATTTAAAAGTTGTAAAGTTGTTAGTTAAATATGTAGAATTATCAAAAGAGATTGACTTTGGAAAACAAACTGAATTTGCTAAGGGAAGAAAAACTTGAAAATAATCATCTTAGATGTGGAATACAATTTGACCTAAGCAATTGTTTCAAAACTGTCTTCAGTTTCTTGAAAAAAATTGTTAGGGATGATATATAGAAATACATATCTAGGCCAGGCACAGTGGCTCATGCCTGCAATCCCAGCCCTTTGGGAGGCCGAAGTGGATGGATCACGAGGTCAAGAGATCGAGACCATCCTGGTCAATATGGTGAAACCCTGTCTCTACTAAAAATACAAAAATCAGCTGGGCGTAGTGGTGCGTGCCTGTAGTCCCAGCTACTCAGGAGGCTGAGGCAGGAGAATCACTTGAGCGCCGGAGGCAGAGGGTGCAGTGAGCCGAGATCACGCCACTGCACTCCAGCCTGGGCAACAGAGCGAGACTCGTCGCAAAAAAAAAGAAAAAAGAAATACTTATCTAATGTTACAGATTCTGGTTTATTGGTTAATTACTATGCATTTTTTTCCGTTTAAAAAATAATTTTGTATACTTCTCTCAGTATAATTTTTCATGACATTTCAGCATGTTGATAATATGTGTGCATCTATTTCAGTGCCTTAAAGTATTTTGAGAGCAATCTTTTGCCGACAGTTAAAGAACTGTTAAGAATGAAATACTGTTCATTAAAAGGATCTGTGAAATCATTTACCCTTGTTATAAAATAGTTATATGCAAATACACTTGTCATTTTATTTGGCAGAGTCATTCAGTTTGATAATCAAACATTTATTAGGTGCCTTTGCTTTAACCAACATTACTTTCATTTAATACTCAGAAATGTAAAGATGTGATATTTTTGAATACTAACTCAATGGCGTGTTTAATTTTTCAACTATTCTTTGTGTCATGAGCTGAACTAGCATGAAGACTCTTTAGTAGGGTTTACTCCTTTGTTCCTTCTTTTCCTAAGTACAAACCATTTTATGAAAAAATTGCTCATTGCACTAAATCTTCAAATGGAAATCGCTTATTCAGTAGACCAATATTTGGCTCTTTGTCATTTGTTTTAATGTATTTTTTTGCACAGATAATTTATATTCATTATAGAAAATTATAATATGCAGATATGCTAAAATGATCCTTAAATCACCTATTATTCTGCCTTTCACATATAACCACTGCCAGTTCTAGTGGTGCGTGCCTGTTGTCCCAGCTACTCGGGAGACTGAGGCAGCAGGATTGCTTGAGCCCAGAAGTTCTGGGGTGTAGTGTGCTCTGCCAGTCAGTCAGGTGTCTGCACTAAGTTTGGCATCAATTTGGTGATCTCACTGGAACTGGGGACCACCAGGTTACCCACTGGAAAAGGAGCAAGAACGAATGCTGATCAGTAGTGGTATTACACCTGTGAATAGTCACTGCATTCCAGCTTGAACAACACAGGGGGAACTTGTCTCTTTTAAAAAGTGAAAAAAAAAAGCCGGGCGCAGTGGCTCTTGCCTGTAATCCCAGCACTTTGTGAGGCCGAGGTGGGCTGATCAGGAGTTCAAGACCAGCCTGGCTAACATGGTGAAACCCCGTCTCTACTAAAAATACAAGAATTAGCCAGGCATGGTGGCAGGCGCCTGTAATCCCAGCTACTCGGGAGGCTGAGGCTGAAGAATCACTTGAACCTGGGAAGCAGAGGTTGCAGTGAGCCGAGATCATGCCATTGCACTCCAGCCTAAGCGACAGAGCAAGACTCTGTCTCGAAAAAAAGAAAAAAGTAAAAAATAAAATTTAGAAATTAAAAACTACTAGTAACATTTTGATGTGCATCCTTTCAGATTTTTTTAGTGTATCAGCTTTTAGTCTTGTTTTAATTAAAAGGCAGCTGCCTTTTTTATTTTAATCCTACTTTATTGAAATCTAATTTATTTGTCTTTTACATTAAAAATTACATTATGAACTTACCGTCACTTTAAATAGAATAATAACTGTTAGGGAAATGCCTTTTATTATAATTACATTTTTTGCTGTCCAAAAAAGTTACTAATTTTTTTTTTTTTGAGACGGAGTTTCACTCTTGTTGCCCAGGCTAGAGTGCAATGGCGCGATCTCAGCTCACTGCAACCTCCACCTCCCAGGTTCAAGTGATTCTCCTCCCTCAGCCTCCCGAGTAGCTGGGATTACAGGAGCCCACCACCACGCCTGGCTAATTTTGTATTTTTTTAGTAGAGACGGGATTTCACCATGTTGGTCAGGCTGGTCTTGAACTCCTGACCTCAGGTGATCCACTCACCTCAGCCTCCCAAAGTGCTGGGATTACAGGTGTGAGCCACTACGCCTGGTCATTTTCTAATTTTTAAAATTGTTTTCACCTGCTGCCTTTCAAACTTAAAATTGCAGTAGTATAAACCACAAAGTACAAGTGTTGAGAATGCAGTATTTCCAAACCTATTAAAAATGCGTATCAATAGGATATACTTGAAAGTAGGTTACCCATCCTGGCTAACATGATGAAACCCCGTCTCTACTAAAAAATACAAAAAACTAGCCGGGCGAGGTGGCGGGCGCCTGTAGTCCCAGCTACTCCGGAGGCTGAGGCAGGAGAATGGCGTAAACCCGGGAGACGGAGCTTGCAGTGAGCTGAGATCCGGCCACTGCACTCCAGCCTGGGTGACAGAGCGAGACTCCGTCTCAAAAAAAAAAAGAAAGTAGGTTACCTAGCTGAGCTCAGTGGCTCACACCTGTAATTCCCAGCACTTAAGGAGGCAGAGGCAGGAATATAGCTTGAGCCCACGAGTTCGAGACCAGTCTGGGCAACATAGCAAGATCCTATTCTTCACAAAAAGGGAAAAAAAACACACAAATTATAGAAGTAGATTATCTAAAGAAACTTTGGCTTTAGTTTATGTTTAACTTCCAAGGAATTAAATATTTAGCGCATGCATTATCTAACCTTTCTTTGTATTTGCAATCAGGGAAACAAAATGTACCCATTTTGTAGATTAAGGAATTAAGACATAAAATGGAATGACTTGCTCTAAACTGGGTAGTGTATCCTTTAGGATTAGATTTAGCTATGACGGAAAATCCAGAAAAATAGTTGCTTACAAGGTCAAATTTTATTTCCCATGCAAAAGTTCAGAGGGAAGCAGTTCAGGGCTGGTAGATCAACCTCATAAAATCATCAGATTGCTGTACTGTTGATCTGCCAGTCTCATCACTCTGTAAACTTGGGGTCTCAAGGTAGCTGCACTGGCACCAGCCAACACATTTGTATTTCAGCCAATAGGAAGAAGCAGATTCCTTCCCTTTTAAATTTAAACAGCTTTATTGACGTGATTTACATGCTGTGCAATTCACCCATTTAAAGTATACAATTCAGGCAAGGCGAATGGCTCACTGTAATCCCAGCACTTTGGGAGGCAGAGGTGGATCACCTGAGGATCAGGAGTTCAAGACCAGCCTGGCCAACATGGTGAAAGCCCATCTCTACTACAAATATATAAATTAGCCGGGCGTGGTGGCACATGCCTGTAATCCCAGCTACTCGGGAGGATGAAGCAGGAGAATCACTTGAACCCGGGAGGTGAGGTTGCAGTGAGCCGAGATCGTGCCACTGCACTCCAGCCAGGGCAACAAAACAAGACTCTGTCTCAAAAAAATAAATAAATAAAAATAAAGTATACAATTCAATGGGTTTTAGTGTATAGGGTTGTACAACCATCACAATTTAATTTTAGAAAATATTCGTCCATTCTAAAACCCCATACACATTAGCAGTCACTCCCTAGCCCAGTCCCAGGCAAATACAAATGTACATTCTGTCTCTCTCTATTTGCCTATTCTAGACATTTGACATAAATGGAATCATACGACTTGTAATCTTTTGTGACTGGCTGCTTTTATTTAGCATACTGTCATCAAGGTTCATCTGTGTTGTAGCATGCATTGGTCCTTCTTTCCTTTTTCTTGCCCAATAGTAGTCCATTGTATGGCTATACCACATTATATTTATTCATTCATAATCTGATGGACATTGGCTTGTGTCCTCTTTGGCATATATATACACATATATATGTGTGTGTGTATATATATATATGAATGCTGCTAATGAACATTCGTGTTCAAGATTTTATGTGAACATGTTTTCATTTCTGAAGGGTGTATACACCTAAGACTGAAATTGCGGGTCATGTGGTAATTCCACGTTTTACTTTGAGAGATTGCCAAACTTTTCCAAAGGACCATCCCTAGTTTCTATTCCCACTAGCAGCGTATAGGGGTTCTGATTTCTCCACATCCTCCCCAATACTTGTCTCATTTTAATTACGGCCACCCTGTGGATTTGAAATGGTATCTCACTGTAGTTTCGATTTGTATTTCCATGTGCTTACTGTTCATTTGTATATCTTTAGAGAAATATCCAGATTCTTTGCCCATTTGAGAATTGGATTGTCTTTTAATTGTTAAGTTGTGAAAGTTGATGCCCGTACAAATCCCTTTCCTCCCATTCTGTGGGTTGTCTTTATACCCACTTGTTGGAATTGTTTACAGCACAAAGGTTTTCGTTTTGAAAACTTTCGTAGTTCATCCAGCTTGTGCTTTTGGCATCCTAAGACACAATTGCCTGGCCCAGTATGATGAAGAGTCGCTCCTGGGTTTTTTGTGTTTGGTTGGTTTTTGTTTTTGTTTTTGAGACGGAGTCTCCCTCTGTTGCCCAGGCTGGAGGTGCAGTGGCACGATCTCAGCTCACTGCAATTTTCGTCTCCCAGGTTCAAGCAACTCTCTTGCCTCAGCCTCCCAAGTAGCTGGGATTACAGGCGTGAGCCACCGTACCTGGCCCTTTCTCCTGTTTTTTCATAGGAGTTTTATATTATAGGTCTATGATGCATTTTCAGTTAATGTGTGCCCTTGTTACTGGTGGACGGTATCTGAGTCACGTGGCACCAAAATATGTAAGTGGGAAGGAATCTATATGGGTCTGCAGCAACCTCAGTTCCTGCCTCCTCAGAAGAAAGAATTCCACTGAGGGGCATAAGGCAGAAGGAGAGACTGAGGCAAGTTTTAGAGCAGGAGTAAAAGTTTATTAAAAAGCTCCGCAGCAGTAATGAAAGGAAGGAAAGTACACTTGGAAGAGGACCAAGCGGGTGACCTGAAAGACAAGTACACAGTTTGACCTTTTGACCTGAGGTCTTATACATTGGCATACTTCTGGGGTCTTGCATCCCTTCTCCCCTGATTCTTCCCTTGGGGGGCCTGTCCGCATGGACAGTGGCCTGCCAGCACTTGGGAGGGGAGTGTGCACACTGCGTTTCCCGGAGTTGTACCCATGCTCACTGGAGGCCTTCTTCCCTTACCAGTCCAGTGTCCTTGGAGGATCACATGTCGGTTCACTCCGCAATTTGTGTAAGCCCACTTGCGCAGCTCCTGAGATCTTACCGAGAAGCTGATCACCAGTTTCAGGTTTTCTCTCTCTTTTGGGAGACGGCCTTTCCCTGGCCCCGCTGGATCAATTATCATTTTAGAGGGAGCATAACAACCGCCTGACTGTCGCCTGATGGTTGCCTGAGGCTCCTGGCTGGAAGCGTGGCCCTCTCCTGCCCTGTTCCAGTCTGACTAGCTACCTGCTGTCACCCCCCTTCCCTTTTAAGGACTTTTCTGGAATATTGCCTGTGCCACCTGCTTTTATTCGCTGGCCAGAACTTAGTTACTGGCCATCCCCGTGGTCTGTATAGGAGACTGGACAATGTGTATTTCAGGCGTTGGGCGTCATGTGTAGCCGCCGGAATGCCTGTTCAGCCATGGTCCAGCCTGAACGAGCGGGCCTCTTGCTTCATTTTGCGGGGGAGCTGCTGCTTGCCCGCGGTCACCCCAGCGGTCTGGCGGAGCCCTCAGCGCTCAGGGCCGCTCACGCCCCTCGGGGATCCGCCCCAAGGAGAGCGGTCCTGAGGACCTGCCGGGCCTTTACCCCCGCGGATTCTGGCTCTTCGCTGTTTCCCTTTGGAGAAGCAAAAGAAACGGTGCCCCTCGCGGTTTCTGCGTTTCCCCCGCGTTGCCAGCGTCCACTCGCGCCGCGCCCCTCGCCTGGAGCCGCCCCTCCCAAGGGCGATAACCCCGAGGGCAACGGCCGCGGGCGGCGCTGCGGTGGCAATGGCGGCGCCCCCTGCACCAGCCACCGAGGGGTCCCCGCAACCGGAGCCGCACGTCCGGGAGCCCGGCCCGGGGAGCGCCAGGCGAGGGCGAGAGGTAAGCGGGGCGGCGCGGGCCGGGAAGGGGCTGCGCCCCTGGGGAGCTCGGGGGCGTCGCCTCGTAGCCCCTTTTCCAGCTGGGTGCAGCCCGGCGGGGCTCGGCCCAAACCTGCCGGCTCAGGGGCTGCCCTCGCGGGGTTACACGGCTGGGAGCGGGGAGGCCGGGAGGTGCCGGCGCCGGATAGAAACTAGGACGGGAAGCCTAGCCCTAGCCAAGGAAACAGCTTGGGGATGCGTGGTCCCTGCTGTCCTGATTCCCGGCTTAGGGGTCTTGTCCGTGCCACCGCAGGTCCTGCCGGAGTCCCGAGCTCTGGGCAGGCAGGGCTTTCTGAAGCGCCTGGGGAGGCTGCGTCCTTCCCGACCTCAGGCAGCTGCTGTGGCCTCGGCCTCCCTCCCAGAACCTGGTCTCGCCGGGCACCAGGCTCCCCTTGGAGGCTGCCTCAGGGAAGGTCCTGGCCATGGGCTCCGACAAGAAGGGAGGAGGGCAGGTGGGAGCGGCGGGGTCTTCGGGGCCCCTTGTCCTTTGCCTGATGCGCTGGGCCGTGCTGGCCAGCGGGGCTGTGCTGGACGGGGCAAGGGGCCTGGGGCTTCCTGGGTCTCACTGATTGCGCCTGCTCCCTGCTGGTGCCCAGGGCGTTCTGTGGCCTCCCCTGACACCTCAGCCCCCAGCCTGGTTCAGGGCGTCCTACCAGGCACAGGATTGCGTCCCACAAGAAAGTGAGGTGAGATGAAGGGGCTCTCCGGGGACTCTCACTTCCCAGGGAAACTTAGAAATTCAGGGTGAGATTAACAGCAAGAGGGAAACACTCGCATTGCCGGTGACGCGGCGTCGGCGTGGAATCCTCTCTGAGGGGTGGCAGCCCCGGTCGCTCCAGACACCGATGCGCAGAGGCCGAGGTGCCTGCCCTGGGTCACGCAGCTACAGACAGCAGCGCTGCGCCTCTCACCCGGAGCCGCCCCTCCCAAGGGGCTTCTCCTTGTACAGCTCACTGTCCAGCTGTGCAGGACTTTTATGGCTTTCAGTAAAACTGTCATCCTCAAGACGGCAAGACGGGACCATATTCCTGGCTTCACTTGGAAGTTATTTCTAAAGTTCGAAAAACTTGCTAGGCCCGTTTTGGGGGATACAAGAGTCCCCATTGGGGGAGAGGGGGACTGTCACGTTGAATTCTGCCTGTTCTTAAAGTTTTCTGGAAGCTGAAATGATGTTCACACAAATGTCAGGAAAGAATCCTCCTGCCCCCAGTGTGGTTTTCCCCTGTGGGTAGGAAGAGTGTGCAAAGTGTGATAATCCCTTATCTGGGGAGACCTTCCCTTCACAAGAGCCTGCTGGGGTGTCCTGCAAGATGTGGAAACGGGTGAAGCCCTGTCATCTCCACTCCCTCCGGCCCCCAGCAAAGGATAAGAAAAGATGCCCAGCTTCTTCCAAAGAAACAGCACTTTACACAGGGTCTTCATGGCCAATTTCTTGCTTCAACAGATATATACTGAGCACCTACTGTATACCAAGCTTTTTTCTAGGTACTGGAAACACCATGGAGTTCATGCTCTCAGAGAGCTTACACTCGTGTAGGGAGAGGCAGGAACTAAATGAGAACATAGCAGGCGCTAAGTACAACTGAGAGAGGTGAGTGGTTAGGGAATGCCTCTTTTTTTTTTTTTTTTTTTTTTTTTTTTTTTTTTTTT
>NC_037681.1:44329411-44366060 GCF_003255815.1 Theropithecus gelada
TTTTTTTTTTTTTTTTTTTTTTTTTTTTTTTTTGAGACTGAGTCTGGCTCTGTCGCCCAGGCTGGAGTGCAGTGGCCGGATCTCAGCTCACTGCAAGCTCCGCCTCCTGGGTTTACACCATTCTCCTGCCTCAGCCTCCGGAGTAGCTGGGACCACAGGCGCCCGCCACCTCGCCCGGCTAGTTTTTTGTATTTTTTTAGTAGAGACGGGGTTTCACCGTGTTAGCCAGGATGGTCTCGATCTCCTGACCTTGTGATCCGCCCGTCTCAGCCTCCCAAAGTGCTGGGATTACAGGCTTGAGCCACCGCGCCCGGCGGGAATGCCTCTTGAAGGAGGTGACATTTAAGCTGGTGACATCAAACCAGAATGACAAGGAGTCACCTTCCAGGCAGAGGAATGGGAAGTGCAAAGGCCCTGAGGCAGCAACAGACTTGATGATTTTGAGGAATAGGAAGGAGCCCGGTGTGGCTGAAGGAGAGCTATTTGAGGTGAGGTGGGTAGGGGGCCAACTGGGTGGACTGCTTAGCCATGATCGGGACTTGGAGTTTTGTTCAAACTGCAATGGCATTGACTGAATACCATGGATCTGGAAACAAACAAACAAAACACACACACACACACACACATCACAAAAAAAACCTGCAATAGCAAAGCCATCAGAGGGCTTTAATCAGAGAGGAGATGGGATCTGATTATTTATTTGTGACTGAGTGTCTGTTGCCCAGGCTGGAGTGCAGTGGCGCCAATCTCAGCTCACTGCAATATCTGCCTCCCAGGTTCAAGCGATTCTCTTGCCTCAGCCTCCTGAGTAGCTGGGATTACAGCCAGCCACTATGCCTGGCTAAGTTTTGTGTTTTTAGTAGAGATGGGGTTTCGTCATGTTGGGCAGGCTGGTCTTGAACTCCTGGGCTCAAGTGATCCACCTACCTCCGCCTCCCAAAGTGCTGCGTTTATAGGGATGGGCCACCGTGCAATTTACGTTATTACAAGAGCACTGGCTGCTGGGTGGTGTGGATTGTAGGGAGCAAGGGCAGACACAGAGAAGCCACTTAGGAGGCACTCACTGACAGACAAGAATTGGAAAGAAGAATCAAAGATGACTCCTAAGTTTGTGGCCTGAGCCCCTTAGGGGACCAGCGGTGCCATTTGCTAGGAGCTGGATTAGACAATGGGATAGCCATCAGGAGCTGTATGTAGACCATGCTAAGCTGAGACGCCTGCCAGGCATCCCTGGAGGGCTGTGGGCAGGCAGGCTATGGGTAAATGAGCTACCGGCCTCCTTTATTCATGAAACAACCTTGTGAAATTGGCAGGGATGTAGCATTTGACAGATGAGGAAAACAGGCTTGGAGAGATAATGTGATTTACTCAAGGTCACATAGAGGGGTAGGTGACAAAGGCAGGCTCAAGCCCAGGTCTCCTGACCTGCAGCTTACACAGCCGTGCTGACTCAGTAAATGACGGCGGCTTCAGCAGGAAGCCCAGGGTAAGATGTCCAGAAGAACGTGCCCCTGGAAATGTTTAGAGGTCATGGTTTAAGATCTTTTTTCTCTTCTGTCTCACTTCCTCTTAGGATGACATGGGGGCAAAATGGGGCTGAGAGGTTGCTGGAAAAGCCCTGAAGACATCACAGGGACTCAGGATGCTTACTGAAGTCATAGGGTGTGGGGACCTGTTTTGTGTCTGTTGGGAGAAGGGCTTAGTTCCTGTGTCTCCTCCAGGACAGCAGAGCCAGTCGCCTCTCATTCTGTACGAAGGTGTGCTATGGCATTGGTGGGGTCCCCAACCAGATAGCCTCTAGCGCCACAGCCTTTTACCTGCAGCTCTTCCTGCTTGATATAGCACAGGTAAGTGTGGGCAGCTGCCCAGTCTCTGCTGGCATCTTCCTTGGGGTCTGGTCCTTCCACCCCCACCTCTGCTTCTGCTCCCACCATCCTTGTAGGCATCGCTTCTGACTCAAGCTTAACAAAAAGCCAGAAGCTAATGAGGGCAAGGTCCTCAAGGATGTTTACTGCAGCCTGTTTGTAGTGGGAAAATGAGAAACAATGTGGATCCCCGACAATATAGAAGCAGTTGGCTAAGTAAGCTATGCCATAGCCACATAATAGACCAAGCCTGTCCAACCCACGGCGGGACAGCTTTGAGTGTGTTCCAACACAAATTTGTAAACTTTCTTAAAACATGAATTTTTTTGTGATTTTTTTTTTTTTTAGCTCATTAGCTATCATTAGTGTTAGTGTATTTTATGTGTTTATGTGTGGCCCAATTCTTTTTTTTTTTTTTTTTTGAGACAGAGCCTCCCTCTGTCACCCAGGCTGGAATGCAGTGGTGTGATCTCAGCTCACTGAAACCTCCGCCTCCCAGGTTCAAGCGATTCTCATGCCTCAGCCTCCCAAGTAGCTAGGATTACAGGCGCACACCACCACGATCAGCTACTTTTTTTTTTTTTTTTTTTGAGACAGAGTCTCACTCTGTCACCCAAGCTGGAGTGCAATGGCACAATCTTGGCTCACTGCAACCTCCACCTCCCGGGTTTAGCAATTCTCCTGCCTCAGCCTCCAGAGTAGCTGGGATTACAGCTGCATGCCACCATGCCTGGTTAATTTTTTGTATTTTTGGTAGAGACAGGGTTTCACCATGCTGGCCAGGTTGGTCTTCAACTCCTGACCTCCTGATCCACCTGCCTCAGCCTCCCAAAGTGCTGGGATTATAGGCATAAACCACCATGCCCGGCCTACAGCTTATTTTTGTATTTTTAGTAAAGACGGGGTTTCGCCATGTTGGTCAGGCTGGTCTCAAACTCCTGGCCTCAGGTGATCCATCCACCACAGCTTCCCATAGTGCTGGGATTACAGGCATGAGCCACCGTGCCTCACCAAGACAATTCTTCTTCTAATATGGCCCACAGAAGCCAACAGATTGGACTAACCTCACTATCAAATAGACTGTTATGCAGCCATTCAAAAGAATGATCTATACCAATTGACTTACAGCGATTTCCATGACGCTCTGGTGAAAAAGAAAATTAGTTTAAAGAAGAGTATATAAAATGATCCCATTTTAGCAAATCAAAGGCTCCGTGTGTGTGGGGGGGGATGGATATGTACGTATATATGTATTTGTCCATGTTGGCTACAGGAGGGAATGATGGAGAATGGAGGGTAAGTAAAACCCAATTTTTAAAATGAGGTATCCAGCCAAGCATGGTGGCTCACAGCTGTAATCCCAGCACTTTTCGAGGCTGAGGAGGGAGGATCACTTGAGATAAGAAGTTCAAGACCAGCCTGGCCAATATGGTGAAACCCCATCTCTACTAAATATACAAAAATTAGCCGGGCATGGTGGCACACACCTGTAGTCCCAGCTACTCGGGAGGCTGAGGCAGGACAATCACTTGAACCCGGGAGGTGGAGGTTGCAGTGAGCCGAGATTGCACCACCACATTCCAGCCTGGTCAACAGAGCAAGTCTCCCTCTCAAAAACAAAACAAAACAAAAACCAACAATAAAAAAATGAGGTATCCAGCCCGGTGTGGTGGCTCACACCTGTAATCCCAGCACTTTGGGAGGTCAAGGCGGGAGGACCATTTAAACTCAGGTATTCAAGACCAGCCTGGGCAACATGGCAAAACCCCACCTCCACAAAAAATTTAAAAATACAAAAATTAGCTGGGCGTAGTGGCATGTGCCTGTGGTCCCAGCTACTTGGAAGGCTGAGGTGGGAGAATCACCTGAGCCCGAGAGGCAGTGGTTGCAGTGAGCCAAGACGGTGCCACTGCACTCCAGCCTGGGCAACAGAGAGAGGCCCTGTCTCAATTAAAAAATAATAATAATAAATGAAATGAGGTATCCACGAATGTTTAAGATGACACTCTGATATGATCCCATTTATATAAACTGATCAATCTCGGGCACACACGAAGAAGCCTATGAACGGCTGATCATCAAAACGATTCTGGCAGTTGTCTCGGGATGCTGGGATTTCAGATGAGCTTCGCTTAGTATTTTCCCACATTGTTTGAATGTTTTTCTAATTAGTGTATTATTTACATAGTCAGAAAAAACAATGAATCCTTTCCATTGTGAAACACAGTGTCCACCTCTGTCAGCCCAGAGGCACCCTCCTTGCTCTGAGCCAGCCCCAGATGAGGGCCCTGGAGTCCTCTCCGCAGTAGCTGAGTGTGCAGGGCGGCAGCATTCAGCTCCCTCCCCTGGGACCAGCGTCCTGGGGAAGGCTGAGGAGCCCCTGACACTGCGGCTCTGCCCCAGCCAGTCCTGGTTCCCAGGCCCCCCTCCTGATGGCAGGCAGGCCTGGATGGGCTCTCGGCTGCTGCCGGGCCTCAGCTCTTTATCCCCTCCCCTGTCTGTTTCAGATCCCTGCCGCCCAGGTGTCACTTGTTCTGTTTGGGGGAAAAGTGTCTGGGGCAGCTGCTGACCCTGTGGCTGGGTTCTTCATCAACAGGAGCCAGAGGACGGGGTCTGGACGGCTCATGCCTTGGTGAGCAACCGCTCAGTCCTTAGGATCCAGGCACCTGGTCCTGGCCCTCTGGTCGCTGTTTGTCACAGTCCTGTTTTCTAGCAGAAACCCGCTGGGTGGTTAGGAAACAAGCCTGGATAATGTCGCAGTTGCACTGGGGACCAACTATGAGTGATAAGGAGTTCAGAGACACTCATGGGGACTCTCCCTCCCCAGATGGAATGGGGCTGGATGAAGCCTCCAAGACTCCCAGGCCTGGCCTGGGGCTCTGAGTGTGGGAAGGGTGGGATGGAGCCCACGCGAGGCCTCACGGAAGAAGTACAACTGAGTGTCCCAGTGTCCACACAGGGAGTGGCACCAGCGGCACCGAGTGTGCAGCCGGAGCTCCCACGAGGAGTGGCCGCCCACTGCCTCCATGGCCCATCGGCCACTTCTCCCCTGATCTTGGCTCCCACCCAGGGAGCCTCAGCCTAGAGATTCTCAAGGGGCCGAGAAGGGGTGAGGTTCCTCCGGGCTGGGCCCTTCGTGTCCCCCTGTCCTGGTCCAGGGACCGTTTCACCTTGGCTGTGCTTCCGCAGGGTGCTGGGCTGCACCCCCTTCATCACCCTGGCCTACTTCTTCCTGTGGTTCCTGCCCCCCTTCACCAGCCTGCGAGGCCTCTGGTACACCACCTTCTACTGCCTGTTCCAGGGCCTGGCCACGGTAAGCAGGGCCCCTTCCTGGGCCTGTGCTCTGGCAAAGCCCATTGCTTGCCGTGGCCACTCTGAAGTGTGCTGTGGGGGCAGGGTCACTTCCCTCCCCACCCGCCTGTGCCTGGACCATGCCATTGGCTCTCGCTGGCCTTGCGTGGGGCTGGCTGCCCCCTCCTGCCTTTGGGCCCCTAGTTCCGACTTCAGGTGGCCAGCTGGGATATGTCGGGTTGGCCTGTGGGTGCCGGAATGTGACACCCGGTATTGGGGAGGTTGCCAGCTGTCACCAGGCAAAGCTGGGGGCGGTTCTAAGCTCTGCCGGCACCCCAGTTCTTCCAGGTACCCTACACGGCGCTCACCATGCTGCTGACCCCCTGCCCAAGGGAGCGCGACTCGGCCACTGCCTACCGTAAGTGCAGCCATGGGTTTCGGGTTCCGGGGAGGGAACTGCCCCTGGGACCCTACTCCCTCTCAGTCACCGTAAGCAGCGCTCTGTCTCCAGGGATGACTGTGGAGATGGCGGGAACACTGATGGGGGCCACTGTCCATGGGCTCATCGTGTCTGGCGCCCACAAACACCACAGGTGCGAGGCCACTGTGACCCCGGGGCCAGTCACCATCTCCCCCAATGCGGTAAGTGCACTGGATGGCCAGGCCCCCCAACCTGGGGTCCCCTCTGCAGGGTCACCTCCCTCCTCTAGGACTGGTTCTCCAGCCCACACCACTTTGCTGTCTTTTAGGGGGCTCACTGCCCCCACTCATTCCTTCCCTGCTCCTCCAGTTGAGCAGATGGCCCCCAAATCTAATGTCCTCTGCTAACCTGCCTCCTCCTGGGTTCCTTCTAGACGTAAAATAGAACAGACACTGGCCCGGCCACCTGGGCCACCTGGAGTGGAGGAGGCCGGCCCCAGAGGTGGGGCGAGGGTGGGGAAAGCTGCAGGGCAGGCTAGGGGAGGGGCAGCAGAGGGGTCTGGTGTCCTCCTGGAGCCGAAGCCCTTCCTATGAGCCGTGCTCCCTCCCTCAGCCCTGACCGGGTGAGCCCCCAACCCCCAGTGTGAAATGGTGGAGAGAGGGAAGCCCCTTCCTTCCCTTTCACAGCAGGTCCCTTGAGCATTGAGCAGATACACCTCTATTTTATCCACCACATTTACCTTCTCTTTTTCTACTTCCTCCTCTTTCCTCAAGTAATGACATTATCATCCTCTAGCACTGTCCTCTTCTCCCCTCTCTCAACCCTCCAACCTATGACTGAATCCTGCCCATTTTTTAGGCCAAAAGTCTTCTGGGATGCATCCAGCCATCTTGTACCCCACTGCCATGCCCTGGCCCGTGCCACCAGCTCCCTCCCTACCCCACAACTGCTGCCTCCGCCTCCTACACGGCATCCCTGCCTCCCGCCACCTCCCCTGTGCGGTCAGGTGCCCTTTGAAAGGAGTTTGAGCATGGGTGGCCCTCGCTTTCAGGACTGGACATGGGCCACCCTCCACAGCCTTCATGTAGGCCTCCCCTCTGTGTGCCCTGTACCCTGCTGTCTTGGCCTTTTGTGTTTTTTTTTTTTTTTTTTTTTTGAGACGGAATCTTATGTGTTGCCTAGGCTGGAGTATAGGGGCGCAATCTCGGCTCACTGCAACCTCCGCCTCCCGGGTTCAGGCCATTCTCCTGCCTTAGCCTCCTGAGTAGCTGGGACTAAAGGCGCCCGCCACCACACCTGGCTAATTTTTGTATTTTTAGTAGAGATGGGGTTTTGCCACTGTGGCCAGGCTGGGTTTCGAACTCCTGACCTCAGGTGATCCACCCACCTCGGCCTCCCAAAGTGCTAGGATTACAGGAGTGAGCCACCACACCTGGCCTGTGCTTGTTTTTAATATTTCAGATGTATACAAAGGCAGAGAGGCACAGATCTTAGTGTGGTCCCTGGACCAACTCCTGGGACCTTGTTAGAAAGGTAGATCCTCATGATTACAGGCGTGAGCCACTGCTGGGATTACAGTGGTGGCTCACGCCTGTAATCCCAGCACTTTGGGAGGCTGAGGCGGGCGGATCACGAGGTCAGGAGTTCGAGACCAGTCTGGCCAACATAGTGAAATCCAGTCTCTAATAAAAATACACAAAAAATTAGCTGGGCGTGGTGGTGTGCGCCTGTAATCCCAGCTACTCGGGAGGCTGAGGCAGAAGAATCGCGTGAACCCAGGAGGTAGAGGTTGCAGTGAGCTGAGATTGCACCACTGCGATCCGCCTAGGTGATAGAAAGAGACTCTTGTCTCAAAAAAAAAAAAATCTCAAGACAGTAACAGCAGAGCATTGAACCCCAGGGGCAGTGCTCTTCAGCACATGAGGCCCAGGGTGGCTGCACAGGACAAGCGCCCTGCCCCGCCCCCTCTCTCTGCTCCTCTCCCCAGAGGCAGCCTCTCCCGAACTGGCTCTGGCTGTCACTCTTGTGCATGTGTTTATATGCATTTTAATGCACATGTATTCTTCCCTGAATGACAGGTAGCACTGTCCTGCTTCCTATATATACAGAGGCAGGGTCTTACTCTGCTACCCAGGCTGGAGTGCAATGGTGCAATCACAGCTCACTGCAACCCCAACCTCCCAGACTCAAGCGATTCTCCCGCCTCAGCCTCCCTAGTAGCTGGGACTGCAGGTGCACACCACCACACCTGGGTAATTGTTGTATTTTCTTTGGTAGATACAGGGTTTCACCATGTTGCCCAGGCTGATCTTGAACTCCTGGGCTCAAGGGATCCACCTGCCTCAGCCTCCCAAAGAGCTGGAATGACAGGCATGAGCCACCATTCCCGGCCCTGCTTCCTATATTAATCTTTTTTTTTTTTTTTTTTTTTTTTTTTTTTTTGAGACGAGAGTCTCGCTCTGTCGCTCAGGCTGGAGTGCAGTGGTGTGATCTCGGCTCACTGCAACCTCCGCCACCCCAGTTCAAGTGATTCTCTTGCCTCAGCATCCTGAGTAGCTACGATGACAGGCACCCACCACCACGCGCAGCTAAATGTTTGTATTTTTAGTAGAGATGGGGTCTATGTTGGCCAGGCTGGTCTGGAACTCCTGACCTCAAATAATCCACCCACCTTGGCCTCCCAAAGTGCTGGGATGACAAGCATGAGCCACCGCGCCCGGCCCTGCTTCCTCCGTTAATCTGAGTTACCATGTATCTCACCATGCTGTAACCGCCTGCTCCTGGATCTGTCTTCCTCCCCACACTGAGCCCTGTGGATGGACAGGGCTCACTTATTCATCACTGGAGCCTTGGGGCCTAGCATGCAGAAGGCAGCAGCAGTCAATGTTTGCTTCACAGAATGTGGGAGGGAGCACTCTGGCTCCTGGGGCATCAGTGTCCTCTTTGCCATGCAGGGAACACAGGGTCAGCAGAGGGGGTATGTGGAAGGAGCAGCCCGGGCCCGGAGAGTGTGCTGTCCTGTGGGGTGATTGGGAGGTGGGGACCCAATGTCCTGGGCTTGGGCTGTGCCTCCCTCCTCTCCATTTGGGAGGCAGTCCTGCCCCGCCCCTCAGGTGTCACCACCTCCAGGGGTTGAAGACATCACCCACCCCAGTCCTGTCCTGTCTCACAGGCCCGTCTCTACTACATCGCAGCCGCCGTGGTTGCGGTGACTTACCCCGTGTGCAGCAGTTTACTGTGCCTAGGGGTGAAGGAGCGGCCAGGTATGGAGTGTGGTGAGGAGGGAAGCAGAAGCTGGGGACAGGGCTCTGCTCGGGGGTGGGTTTTGGTTTTGAACTCTGCGAAGCCAAGGTGCCACCCTCCTGCATTGCAGACCCCTCCACCCCAGCCTCAGGCCCAGGCTTGAGTTTCCTGGCTGGGCTGGGCCTCACTACCCAGCACCCGCCCTACCTGAAGCTGGTGATCTCCTTCCTGTTCATCTCTGCTGCTGTTCAGGTACCTCTGGCCAGCTGCCCCCAACAGGCTTGGCGCTGGCCATGCAGACCTTGCTAGGTTCAGGGTGCAGTCTCAGCTTGAGTTTTACAGGGAGAAACCTATGGCTGGCACATGGCTCAGAGGGGCTGGTGCTGGGAGGGAGATCCCGGTAGGGCATGTGGGACTGGAGGGCCAGGGCCTGGGCACTAGGAGGCTGACAGTGTCCGGGTGATTTCCTCTCACATTACCGGAAGCATGGTCAAGTCCACCTGATCACAGCTGTGCAGGGGATGAGGGTGGCCTAGGAGTGGTGTTTATCTCTGTGTTGGCGACAAGTGTCCTTTGTGGGAGAAGGGACTGTATGATGGTAGCAGCAAGTCAAAGTCCCAATGGAGAGGCCAGACTCGAGACCCTGTCCTTGCCCTTGACTTCTGAGCTCCTGCCATGCCCTGCACATACCCACTTCCTGTCCATCTCCTCAGGTGGAGCAGAGCTACCTGGTCCTGTTCTGTACACATGCCTCCCAGCTACACGACCACGTCCAGGGCCTGGTGCTAACCGTCCTGGTGAGGGGACCTGAGGTGGTGGAGGCTAGGTCACTTGGGGCCCTGAGTTGGGGACATGTGTGGCCAGAGTTCTGGTGGTCCACATTTTGGACTTTGCTTTGGTCTTGGTCACCCGCATTCCAGCAGAGGGTAGAATTGGGGCCAGGATTACAATGTTCATAGCCACTGGTTTGAATCGGGTGCAAGGCCAAGGCCAGGCATCCCATCTAAAAGCCAAGGCCTTGAGGTCCCGGCTGAAGGCGCTGGCAGCACGGCCCTGGCGTGACGACACTGTCTGCTCACAGGTCTCAGCCGTGCTGAGCACCCCGCTGTGGGAGTGGGTTCTCCAGCGCTTTGGGAAGAAGACGTCAGCCTTTGGGATCTCTGTGAGTGACGCAGGAATTAAGGGTTGGGAGTGGTTGGAGGGGAGAAGCGAGGGAGGTGACCGTGGTACCTGAGCCGGGGCTGTGTTCCCTTGAGTCTTCAGGGCCTAGCACAGGGTGAGGCACGGGGGTCATCAGTCAAGAGCCGTGTGTGAAGGAGCAGGCCCCACAAAGTAGCAGGTGGCGGGACAGCTGGTGTGTGTGTCTCTCCAGGCGATGGTGCCCTTTGCGATCTTGCTGGCTGCTGTGCCCACAGCACCTGTGGCTTATGTCGTGGCCTTTGTATCTGGCGTGAGCATTGCTGTGTCCTTGCTGCTACCCTGGTAGGCTGGGTGTGGGGGCCTCATGTGTGTCCACAGTGGGTGTCGCCTCCTTCATGTCAACCTGCTGTCCCAGGTCCCCTGCACTCAGCCTGTGCAGGAGATGGAGGCCACCAGCTCCATCCTCAGAGCCCTCCTGAGAGGACACCAGGCAGTAGGAATGGTGGGGAGCCCGGCAGGGGCCGGCGGGGGTAGAAGCACACAGGCCATCTGCTTCTCTGGTGGCCAGTCTGGTCCTGGGCACAGAACTCAGGGATGACTCCACCTTGGCCTCTGTCCCCAGAGAGTTCACAGGCTGCTGGTGGCCAAGGGGCTAGGAGGGCTAACTTGATGCCCCTGCCACAGGTCCATGCTGCCAGACGTAGTGGATGACTTTCAGCTGCAGCACCATCATGGGCCAGGCCTGGAGACCATCTTCTACTCCTCCTACGTCTTCTTCACCAAGCTGTCTGGTGCATGTGCCCTGGGCATCTCCACCCTCAGTCTGGAGTGAGTCCCAGGGTCAGGATACAGCAGAGGCACCAAGGACCAGTGGGCGGGAAGAGGGCAAAGCCCCCCACCTACCAAGCTCGGGGCACCCATGAGCCTGAGGCCTAAGCGCTGCTCTTTGGAGAGTGTGGGGAACCATTTCCCCATGTTTCTCTGTGCATGAGACTGAGAGGGCCAGCTCCCCCATTCTCCGTTTTCTCTAAACTCTCCCAGGTCAGCCTGTCTGTCCCCTTGACACTCCTCTCCTGATCTCGCCAGGAAATGAAGTCCACGTTTCAGGAGGGGATAGGGTGAGGTGTCTGGGGCCCCTCCACTCAGGGTGCCAGGCTTAGCAGGCCCTGCCCTAATGACTGGGTGATGTTTCTCCAGGTTCTCGGGGTACAAGGCAGGGGCCTGCAAGCAGGCAGAGGAGGTAGTGGTCACCCTCAAGGTCCTCATCGGTGCCGTGCCCACTTGCATGATCCTTGCTGGGCTCTGCATCCTCATGGTCGGCTCCACTCCAAAGATGCCCCGTCAGGACGCCTCCAGCTGGCTGAGCCTTCGGAGGTAAGCCCCGCACGTCCCCTGCACCCAGGAAGGCACAGTGTGCGCTGCTGGGGGAATGACTAACACCAGTCTGCAGATGTCCCTGGTGTCACACAGTCCTGCCTCTGGGACACTCTTTCCTTAGCTCAGGGTCACCCTTTTCTCCTGGATTTTCTTCTCTTACCCTGGCCACCCATTCTCAGTCTTCTTCCTTTGATCACCTGGTAGACTGTGGTATGTGAGGGTTCCCTCCTTGACCTCCTATTGGTTTTGCTCTCCAAAGCCCCCTCAGTACCTCATCTGCTAGCCTGACCCAACTCAGGCACCCCTTGTGCCTGGTGACTGCTAGAGCTGCCCCTCCAGCCTGAGCTTCCCTCAACTTCCAGAGCCGCATATCGCTGGCATGCGTACATTTCCACCTAGTAGCCCACAAGCCTGGCACTCAGTCTCGATGAACCTCAACAGAACTGATCTTGTCCCCCCAACTGGCTCCTCCTTCTGTGTCCCTGTCTTGGTGAATGGCATCATGGTTCCCCCTGGGGTGGAAGCCTGGGAGTCTTTGGCTCTTGCCTCCCACGGGCAATGCTGAGCAGGTCTCTGACCTGGTCCTTCCCCTACCAGAACACCGACCCTACTGATGGGGAGGATCTACTCACTGTCTGATCTTCTGGGGAGGCTATGGGAACCCTGAAGGCTGGGGCTGGCTTTATTCCTTTTGTATCCCAAGAGCCCAGCACAGAGCCTGAGGCTAAGCAGGTACTAAGGAATCACTGCTGCAGCATCACCACGTCTGGCCCAGCAGACATGCATGAGCACCCAATGTTCACCCACATAAAGTCCTCAAGCATGCACACATCATGCAGGCCCACGCAGGACAGGCAGTGGGTGGTCCCATCATCAGCCACTCCCTGCCCAGGATGACGGCCTCGGGCTCTGCAACAGAGAGATACCAAGGGCACGCTTCCCAGTCAGGGAAGGCCAGACGGATGGGGAACTGCTTGATGGCACCTGGAGAACCAGGGTTGTAGCTTATTTACAGGACTTGGGAGGGGAGGAGTTGAAGAGGAGTTGTTGGGAAGACAAGGAGCAGCCACCAAACCTTCCACGGGTTTCTGCGGCAGGACAGAGGGGAGGGCCCACACCACTTCCATCCTTCTCCTTGGCTTCCTTCCTTTCCCACAGGAGGACCAGCTACAGCCTGGCGTAAAGCTTGAGAGGGGGACTGTGAATGGACACAGGAGCCAGCACCCTTGGGGTCTGACATCGCCCTCCTCCACCCTTCAGCACCCGGCCTGGCAGTTTAGCACTCGGTCTTTTTCCCTGGGATGTGGAGTCTTTGGCAACATGTCCTGAAGGGACTGGCCTGTGCTTCAGGACCCCACTTGGCATTTCTTGTCTGTTGCCTTCAGACTATCTCAGATAGACCTGTGTCCCTGACTAGGCCAGTAGCACCTGCCTCTAGAAAAAGGAAGCTCCTGCCCAACCTGGCTTGTGGACCCTGTGGGAGCCCCAGGCCCAACAACCTGCGTGGACAGCAAAGCTCCCTGACAGAAGGACAGACACAAGGACTCTTGTTTGTCCCAGGGCTCCAGTGGACATCTGCTGAGGACACAGAGAGGTGAGAGTCACCACGTGAATGGGCAGAGTGTGGACAGGCAGACATGCCCAAGATGTATGATTAGGGAGACACAGACAGACCCAGGGAGGCCAACGGGCCCCAGGGAGAACGGGACAGCCATGGGGATGGGGACTGAGCAAGGCGGGCGCTGAGGTGCTCCTCAAGCCTCTCCCAGTTCCCAACCACTGACGCAACTGTTTCTACCAGGGTCAGAAATGGCTATCGAGCCAGCAAAGATCCAGCATTTTCACAAATAAAAGCTATTTGTGTGGAAAGATTTTTCTGAAATTTTATCTTACAAAAGCACGGGAACTACAGTTTTTTAGAGGCCATGTTTTCAGGGAAAGAAAGATCCACGGAGGTTTTTATTTTTTCAAAAACAAATTCAAGGGTTGATCTGCTATTGAGTCTGTGTAGTGTGACTGTGGACAGCCCTCTCATCCCAACTGGAATCCCCAGAGGAGGGAAAGGGGAGAAAGCCTAGTGCCCTTGAACCTGGCTGCTCCCCCAGCCACACACCCCTGACTTGCATGTCCTTAGACCAGGGACACCATGTGGGAGCGGGGCGGGTTCCTCCTTCCCTTTGGAGGAGTCACAAAGTTAAGGCTCTAGAGTGGCTCAAAGCAGCAGGCCGCCGAGGTGGCTCATGGGGGCTGGGGCTGGGGGAGGGCTGGGGAAGCCATGGGGAGTGTTTTGCTCCAGCAAGTCCTGCCTGGAGAAGTCTGGCACCTAAACAGCGGGCCTGAGTGCAGACTCGCCCCTACATTCCACCCCAGCCCCCACCCCTGCCTCCTTCATGGGTTCAGCTCTCCTGAGCCCACAGCTAGGCCCCGTCCACTCAAGATCTTCAGCCGTCTCTGAGGAGCAATCCCCCTGAGGCCCAGAACTCAGGTTTGTCCTTAGATATGACGCAGTCCTCAGAGCTGAAAGCATCTCACTGCTTCCACAAACACGGTGGCAGAAGGAACCTGACCTCGCCGGGGGCGTGTGGGGTCTGACCCGGTCTTTCTGATGCCTCAACTCTCTGGCCCTTATGACACTGACATGAGTATCTGGTTCCTGAGGTCACAGGGCACCAGAGAAAGAGCTGGGCTCAGCTTCTCTGCACTGCCCTTTCTGACAGGAAGCTCTGCCTCCCCGTACTGTGCATGGACACAAACACACACACACAAGCAAGCACACATGCATGCTACTGAAAACAGGAGAGAACGTTTCTTAATGCTGGGATATCATGCGTCACGTGGAAACAGTACCCGGCAAGACAGAAGGCAATGTAGTTTCTACCATGTTATCATTTTATGTTATGCTTTGGCAACCTGGGCAATGCAGGCAGGATCAGAAGCTTGTGCCAGATTCTCTGCTATCGATTATTTCCTGGCAGTGCAGTGGCAGGAAGCAGAGCTATACAGTGCAAAGGCAGCTGCAGGGGCCCTCTGCAGAGTCAGAACCTCCAGGAGTCAGGAGTTAAAGCCCAGAGACAGGAGCTATCATGGGCTCGGAGCTGGGCAGATGCCCTGAAAGGCATCATTCCATTTCTTCTTCACAGCAGCCCTGCTGAGCATTATTCTCATTCTCAGATGAGGAAACAGGCTTAGAGAGATTAAGCCACTTGCCCAAGTTCAGTTGCTGGTAGAAATGAGTCTTTTTGTGTTTGTTTGAAGCAGAGTCTTGCTCTGCTGCCCAGGCTAGAGTGCAGTGTCAAAATCATAGCTCACTGGAGCCTTGAACTCCTGGGTTCAAGTGATTCTCCCACCTCAGCCTCCTGAGTAGCTGGGACTACAGTGCACACCACCACGCTCAACTAATTTTTCTTTTTTTTGTAGCAATGAGAGTCTCACTATGTTGCCTAGACTGGTCTTGAACTTCTGGGCTTAAGTAATCCTCCCCCTTTGGCCTCCCAAAATGCTGGGATTACAGGCGTGAGCCACCGCGCCCGGCCCATTTACTGCTATAGCTCCTCAGAGCCCAGAAGTAAGTGTTCAATATGAATGTTTGCTGAATGAATGAGCAAATGTTCCTATCACCTTCATCCTAAAACAAACACCACCACCTTTTATTTGTTCCCTTAGCTTTCTGCTCTCCAAATAATCTGCTTTACTGTTCTCCTCTCACCCCTCCCATTCCTGTCTCCTTTTTCTCACCTGCTATTCACTCCTTAACCAGTTAAACCTGGGCTTGGCTTCCAACACTGAGACAGTGCAGCCTGACAGGATGAATCCCAGCATCAAAGAAAAGGAGATGGTAATCTGTATGTTACTTCCCTCTTTTACCATGGTTGACTTACTCAACAAAACTGAGCCTCCACTTCTTTTTTTTTTTTTTTTTTTTGAGATGGAGTCTCCACTCTGTTGCCCAGGCTGGAGTATAGTGGCGCGGTTTCGGCTCACCACAACCTCCGCCTCCCAGGTTCAAGCGATTCTCCTGCCTCAGCCTCCAGAGTAGCTGGGATTACAGGCACCCGCCACCATGCCTGGCTAATTTTTTGTACTTTTAGTAGAGACAGGGTTTCACCATGTTGGCCAGGCTGGTCTTGAACTCCTGACCTCAGGTGATCTGCCTGTCTCGGCCTCCCAAAGTGCTGGGATTACAGGCATGAGCCACCGTGCCCAGTTTCTTTTTTTTTTTTTTTTTTTGAACAAATGTATACACTATTACATAAACCTCAGGATGGCTATAAGAGAAGACGTGACCAAGTACCAGACCAAGGAAACCCTTAGTGACCAGTCAATTAATGCTGACAACTCCTTTTCAAAATTCTGTCTTGGGCTGGGTGCAGCGTAAGTGTGTGAGCCTTTGGGAGGTCAAGGCAGATGGATCATACGAGATCAGGAGTTTGAGACCAGCCTGGCCAATATGGTGAAACCCCGTCTCTACCAAAAATATAAAAATTAGCTGGGCACAATGGCAGGAGTTTGTCATCCCAGCTACTCAGGAGGCTGAGGCAGAAGAATCGCTTGAACCAGGAAGGCAGAGGTTGTAGTGAGCTGAGATAACACCACTGCACTCCAGCCTGGGCAATGGAGCCAGACCCTGTCTCAAAATAAAAAAAAAAACCTGTCTTCCCCTGGACTGCATGACATCGCCCTCCTGGTTCTTCTGCAGCATCTCTGACCATTCATTTTCTGTCTTTTCCTTCACGTCTTTCTCCTCTGATGCTCCTTAGCCATCGTGGGCTTCTCAGGGCCACGTGATCCCACTCACTATCACCACCTATCCACTACTATAGACTCTTATTAACCCAGAGCTCTCTGCGGAGCTCCAGAGCCCCAGATCCAACTGCCTATCTCAGTGTTCAGGCAGTTAAAACATCATACATCCAAAATACATCACCTCTGCACACCTGCCTCCTGCATTTTCAATAAGTTACATCAGTGTTACTGAGCAAAACAGCTTGCTGCCTGATGCACACAGAGCCAATACTACGGCATCAGATTTTTGAGAGAAGAAAAGCCTTATTACAAATCAACCAACAAGCCAGGCATGGTGGCTCACGCCTGTAATCCCAGAACTTTGAAAGGCCAAAGCGGGCGGATCACTTGAGCCCAGGAGTTTGAGACCAGCCTGGCCAACATGGTGAAACCCTGTCTCTACTAAGATACAAAAATTAGCCGGGCGTGGTGGCACACGCCTGTAATACTAGCTACCCGGGAGGCTGAGGCAAGTGAATTACTTGAACCTGGGAGGTGGAGGTTGCAGCGAGCTGAGATCATGCCACTGCACTCTGGCTTGGGCAACAGAGCAAGACTCCGTCTCAAATAAAAAACCAACCAACAAACAAAATCAACCAACAAGGAGAGAGGAGTCCAGCTTGAATCTGTCCTTCCTGTGTTGGTCTTAAGGTAGCACTGATATCATATAAGGTTTAGACGGTGGGTTCTGGGATTAGCAGGTGATTGGTGGAAGGAAAGGGAGGTCTGGAACGTCTCCAGGGATGCACACTTGTCTCCCCTTGGGTCACATGTGCAAATTCGGGGGGAAGTTAGTATGAAATGTGGTGGAAATTCAGGCTGTGACATCAGTAAGCATGTTCTACGCAAACTCTAGTCAGCCAACTGATTTCAGCCAATTTTGTTATATTACAAGTGGAGAGAGTTTCAGCAAGCTGTTTCTTTTCTTTTTTGAGACAGTTTCACTCTGTCACCCAGGCTGGAGTGCAGTGGCGTGATCTGTTCACTGCAACCTCCGCCTGCTGGGTTCAAACAATTCTCCTACCTCAGCCTCCCAAGTAGTTGGGAATACAGGCATAAGCCACCACACCCGGCTAATTTTTGTACTTTCAGTAGAGACAGGTTTCACCATGTCGGCCAGGCAACTCGGTCTCCCAAAGTGCTGGAATTACAGGTGTGAGCCACCGTGCCCTGCTCTATTTCTTTTCTTATCTGCCATCCTATAAGCTCAAGAATTCCTGCTGGTCACAGTTTCTTTAATCCTGTAGGGCACAGTTTCATCAGCATCTTTCCAATCTACCCAAAACCAAAGACTTGGTGTCTTCTTAGGTTCCTTTCTCCTTGATTAGCTCCAATTAACTCCACTGTCTCATCCCCGTATCTACTGAGTGTGGATTGAGCAAAGGAAGTCAAGGGCAGTCTATGGCCATACCACCCTGAATGCACCCGATCTCATCTGATCTCGGAAGCTAAGCAGGGTTGGGACTGGTTAGTACTTGGACAGGAGGAGGACAAGGGTTATGGTTTGTGGATTATCAAATGGTGAAAGTTATTTGACACTGGACAGAAAGTTGTAACACCAGATATGGATGGATGTGGCTCATTAACACATGGTGACCTGACATAGCTGCCTGCTATGTTTGAGGTGTAGGCATTTCTGTAGTCTATGGAACTCAGTTCAGCTGGGTACAGTTTTCTGTTACCTAGTGTTTGTGTGTGTGTTCTGTAGAGACAGGATCTCTCACTTTGTTGCCCAGGCTGGTCTTAAACTCCTGGCCTCAGGTGATCCTACTGCCTCAGCCTCCTGAGTAGCTGGGATTACACACACAAGCCCCCGTTCCCAGCTCTAGTGTTTCTTAAGGACAAAACTGGTGTATAAGTAATAGGAAATTCACATTATGCTGTACTTGTTCTCTAATATCACAGCCATGTTAGAACAAATTTGGGTTTTCAAAGCAAACATAACTGAACAGAGTATATATGTGTATGTATATAAATATATACAAATCCTAAATGGTCCCTGTGACATAAGAAACACACATTTGGTCTCTGCCCCAGGTTCCTGGCACAGAGCTTCTAAAATGCTAGTAACTCCCTGAGTGGTAGGGGTGAGGGGAATATCTTTTGTTATACATAATAAGCACTTTTCAAACAGATCTGAGTTTATGCTAATGATGTGACTCGCAGAGGATGGGGGCTGGTTGCCAGAGAAACCAACCATGCGATTAGAAGGTTGAAACTTTCAGCCTTATCTCCCTACCGGGAGGGGACAGGGGCTGAAGACTGAGCTCATCATCAATGATTTCATCAATTGTGCCCATGAAATGGAGCCTCCACTTCCAAACAAAGGGGTTCAGAGAGCTTCTAGGTTGGTGAACACATCCATGTGCCAGGACGTCTACCCCACTCCACGGGGACAGAAACTCCTGTGTATGGGACCCTTTTAGACTTCATCCTATATACCTCTTCATCTGGCTGTTCATTCTATAATAAACCAATAAATGTTAAGTAAAGTGTTTCTCTGTGTTCTATGCATTATAGGAAATTATCAAATCTGAGGAGGGTTTTGTGGGAATCCCCTATTTGCAGCCAAGTTGGAGAGAAGTATGTATCACCTGGAGACCCACTACTTGCACATTTGATGCACTTGTAGTCCCAGCCACTTCGGGGGCTAAGGTGGGAGGACTGCTTGAGGCCAGGAGGTTGAGGCTGCAGTGAGCTGTGATAGTGCCACTCACTCCAGCCTGGGCGACAGAGTAAGCCCCTGTCTCAAAAATAAAAATACCCACTACTGGTATCAGAAGTGGGGACCAGCCTGTTGGACTGAGCCCATAACCTACTGGGTCTGCACTCACTCTGGGTAGTGTCAGAATTGAATGAAATTGTAGGTACCCAGTTCAAGTCCACAGAGAACTGAAGAATCACTTGTTGTGGAAAACCCGCACATTTGATGTCAGAAGTGTTCTGTGGTTATAGAAAAAAAAAGTTTCTCCTTTTAGTCTCATATATATTAAAGGAATTAAATAAATATTTTAAAATATACCCACAAAGAAAACACCAGACCCAAATAATTTTTCCAAGTTCTAGCAAACTTTCAATCAAGGATCATTCCTACCTCACACAAACTCCACCACAGAGCAGACAAAGAAGGCACACTCTGCTACTCATTCTATCAAGCCAGAGTAAGCTTCTTACCAAAACCAGCCAAGCACATTAAAAAGGAAAGAGGCCAGGTGTGATGACTCAAGCCTGTAATCCTGAGACTTTAGGAGGCCAAGGTGGGAGGGTCACTTGAGCCCAGGAGTTCAAGAAAAGCCTGGGCAACAAAGGGAGACTCCATCTCTACCAAAAAAGTTTTTAAAAATTAGCTGGGTGTGGTGGCATGCACCTGTAGTCCCAGCTACTTGGGGGGCTAAGGTGGGAGGACTGCTTGAGGCCAGGAGGTTGAGGCTGCAGTGAGCTGTGATAGTGCCACTCACTCCAGCCTGGGCAACAGAGCAAGCCCCTTGTCTCAAAAATAGAAAAAGGATTTACAGGCTAATCTTACCCATTAACAGAGAAAGGAAGAATCTTAAACAAAATAATAGCAAAATGAGTCTAGCAATATATAAAAAAATAAATATACCAGGAACATACTGGGTTTATTCCAAGAATGCAAGTTTAACATTAAAAAAACCTATCAGCCAGGCGTGGTGGCTCATGCCTGTAATCCCAGCACTTTGGGAGGCGAAGGCGGGTGGATCATGAGGTCAGGAGTTCAAGACCAGCCTGGCCAAGATGGTGAAACCCTGTCTGTACTAAAACTACAAAAATTAGCCAGGCATGGTGGCAGGTGTCTGTAATCCCAGCTACTTAGGAGGCTGAGGCAGGAGAATTGCTTGAACCCGGATGGCAGAGGTTGCAGTGAGCCAAGATCACGCCACTGCACTCCAGCCTGGGTGACAGAGAGAGACTCTGTCTCAAAAAAAGAACACAGAAAATCTATCAAATGAAATTTACCACACAGACCAATGCAGAGCATGAACTCTGGAGCTCTGTGGAGGGGCCCCTCAATTATCCAGCAGAGGCTGGGCTCAGTGGCTCATCCCTGTAATCCCAGCACTTGGGAGGCTGAGGTGGGCAGATCACTTGAGATCAGGAGTTTGAGACTAGCCTGGCAAAAACTAGATGGGTGTGGTTGGGGGGGCACCTGTAATCCGAGCTACTCAGGAGGCTGAGACAGGAGAATGGTTTGAACCTGGGAGATGGAGGTTGCAGTGGGCCAAGATTGTGCCAATGCACTCCAGCCTGGGTGACAGAGCAAGACTCCATCTCAAAAAACAACAACAACCGAAACCCCCCAAACAAATAAAATTATCCAGCAGAATAATGATTACAGACATAAATGTGAAGACAAAACTTCCATAAAAGAGAAGATAGGTAAATGTGTGTCCTCCTTAAAATTACAATGCTTGTCCAACACACGAGGTATAAAGAAAGAGGAGGCCAGCAGGAGTTCGAGACTACCCTGGCCCACATGATGAAACCCTGTCTCTACTAAAAACACAAAAATTAGCCAGGCAAGGTGGCGCATGCCTGTAGTCCCAACTACTCAGGAGGCTGAGGCAGGAGAATTTCTTGAACCTGTGAGGTAGAGGTTGCAGTGAGCAGTGATCGTGCCACCGCACTACAGCCTGCGAGACAGAGCGAGACTAGGTCTCAAAAAAAAAAAAAAAAACGGAGGAAAGGCCAGGTGTTGTGGCTCAGGCCTGTAATCCAAGCACTTTGAAAGGCTAAGGCAGGAGGACAGCTTGAGTCTGGGAGTTCAAGACCAGCCTCAGCAACACAGTGAGACCCTGCTCTCTACAAAAAAAAAAGGAGAGAGAGAGAGAGAGAGAGAGAAGGCAAAGATAGGTCCACAAAGTGGATGAAGACACTAGCAACATCTAGATATATAAAGAATCCTAACAACTCAACATGAAAATTGAGCCAATGATATAATCAAGAATTTTGCAAAAGAAAACTTGAACAGCCCATAAACATCTGTGAAATGATGCTCAAACTCACTGCCGGTCTGTAAGTAAAACTAAGGGGCCGGGCGCGGTGGCTCACATCTGTAATCCCAGCACGTTGGGAGGCCGAGGCATGTGGATCGTTTGAGGTCAAGAGTTCGAGACAAGCCTAGCCAATATGGTGAAACCCCATCTCTACTAAAAATACAAAAATTAGCTAGGTGTGGTGGTGGGCACCTGTAATCCCAGCTCAGGAGGCTGACAGGAGAATTCTTGAACCCGGGAGGCAGAGGTTGCAGTGAGCTGAGATTGTGCCATTGCAGTCCAGCCTGGGCAACAGAGCAAGACTCTGACTCAAAAAAAACAAAAAAAAAAACAAACAAAAACAAAATAAAAATAAAATAAAATAAGGGTGACAGTGAGACAGCATTTAAAACTCCTAGACAGTCCCAAGTTGAGAATGTAGAATAGAAGCTCTGATACATTGCTGTTGGGAGTGAAAGTGATATAACCATCTTGGAAAATAACTTGGTATTATCTCATCAAGGTGAACTTATACCTCGTGATCCAGCAATTCCATTTCTAGGTAAAAGACCCTAATGAGACTTTTCAAACACTTGGATCAGGAGGCATTTATGAGAATACTCAAAGCAGTATTGTTTATAACTTCAAAAATAAATCCAAGGAACAATCCAAATGTCCATGGCAGGAAAATGGATAAATTGTGGCAATTCAAAACAGTGAAAATAATATAACATGCACACAACAAGGATGAATCTTAGCACCAACGCTGAGAGAATAAAAAGTAAGTCACCGAAGACTATATATAATATATACCATTTGTATAAAGCTCAAAACAAGCAAAAATAAAAATCACATTGTTTCAGCCAATGTGTATATGTGGTTGTAAAACTCCTTTTGTAAAGAAAGAAAAGGAATGAAGAACTGATAATTACAACAATCAGGATAGTTACGTCTGAGGCAAAGCTATGGAGATAGGAACAAGGACAGCAGCTTGAGTGGTTTCTGGTCATGTTCTGGTTCTTCAGTTAGGCCATGGGTGGTTCATTTTATTTATTTTTTTATTTATATATATATATATTTTTTTTTCTTTTTTTTTTTTTTTTTTTTCTCTCTCGCTCTGTCGCCCAAGCTGGAGTGCAGTGGCACAATCTCGGCTCACTGCAACCTCTGCCTCCCGGGTTCACGTGATTCTCCTGCCTCAGCCTCCCAAGTAGCTGGGATTACAGAGGCCTGCCACCACGCCTGGCTAATTTTTTGTATTTTCAGTAGAGACAGGGTTTCATCATGTTAGCCCAGGATGGTCTCAATCTCCTGACCTCATGATCCACCCGCCTCGGCCTCCAAAAGTGTTGGTATTATAGTCGTGAGCCACTGCGCCTGGACTCATGTTATTATTTAAGCCTTCCTATACCTTATGTTACACATATATGTAATACGTATCACATAATACCCATTCAGAATTTAGAAAAACTTGAATGCAAAATGGGATTTGTAAAAATATCTTTATGATAAATATTTTCAGTAGAACATTAAACAATACTTTGAGGAATTTAGCTCTTCTCTCCCTGCCTCCAAAGCCAGCAAATACGGGATCATTTTCTATTGTTCCAGTGACTGCAATAATAGCAGAGGCCAAGGAAACATCTCTTGTATGAGAGTTGTCATGGAATCAGATTTGTTGTAAAGAATCATTTATATTCTGGACTGTCCACCCGAAGAAGGAATACAGATAACATATGCATATATAACTTCAAGATTATTGCCGGTTCCTCTATAGCAGCAATAATCACAAAGAAAATACTACCAAAACATCCAAAACAGCCACAATAACCATTAGTGATTTTATTGAAGACTTATTCACAGTATTTTGACCTGAGAAATGGTGACTGTAACATACCCTTTTAGGCGCCTACATTATCTTAGTTAACAGTCCTGTAGTCCCCTCTTAGGCTTCAAGATAATTGTGATTTCATCACACCCCAGATACTTCCAAGCAGAGACCTCAGACTGTTCTCAGTCACCGCTCTCCCACAGCTGATTACAGACATCGCCTCTGCTTCCATTACCCCAGCAGCTGTCTAGTGCACTTGAACCACAAAATGGGCCCTCACTTCTTTCCTAACCCAGCTCCATCTTGGTAAACTGTAACAGACAGACAGGAGTCCCCAAGGGCACAAAACAGTTTCTTTCCAGATGATTTTAAAGGAAGGGGGAAAAAGGAAGCGTATATGCTAATGGAGCTTCTACAGATGAAACAATTTATCTGCAGACGCCTAGCCATACACTGATCAATTTGTTATGCTGCCCTGACTGAAATCTGTGATTCCATCTGAAGGCAGTCAGAAGTAGTGTGTCCATCTGAAGGGGGTCAGGGCTCTTACCTGACTAAGCTGATACTTTAGCCCATAAATGAAACAAAATGGCACTTTTTAGAACTACCTCAGATTCACTTAAATTTCCAACATCCTGAAATACTTTCTCTCCCAGATTCTCTGCTGGTCTCTAAGATTTGAAAGGAGAGAAAATAAAAATACCAAATTAAAGTGACAAGTTAACTAAGGGAGCTGACTACTGGGAGAAAAACAGGAAACTTGTATGATCCCAAAACTAGATTTAAAAAAAAAAAAAAAAGGTATTTCAGGGACACTCATGAGTAGCCACAGCACAGGATCCTGCAGTAGGACTTCCCTGGGCTCGACAGTGTGCTAGCAGCACTGGCACAATCTCAGTGGAGCCCAGAGGGGACAAATTCCCTTGAAATTTCATTCAAAATTTTCCCAGGGTCAGTTTTTAAGAGTACCTGGACCTTTGTCAGCCAGAATTTGTTAAGGAAGCAAGAGTGTTAGGTTTAAATTCTGGGAGGTCCAGGCAACATCAGAGCCACTTCCTGTTCCTGGGAGCGGAAGCCAGTGGGTTTCTGGTCCTCCTTTGAGCTCTGCTAATTCTTGCTGGTTTGAGGTTAATATGCTAGAGCACATGCCCCCCAGCTGACTCCTCACCCTCCTCTTGAAGCCCGGAAAAAGACCTATAACAATGCCGAGGTATCTTTGAAGTGTGCCTAAGACAGCTTCAACGCAGCTTTGGACAAGGGACACAAAGTCTCAGAGAAATCATAAAACAATCCATATAGCACCATAATATTGTTTTGTTCTGGGAATTCTGCCCTTAGTCAAAACCACACAGTCATGAATACATAAACACCACTTTCGGAGCCATCTAATAAAGACTGAGCTCTGCTACACAGCAGCAAGCCTCAGCCCAGGGGAAACGGGGGGAAACCAGGAGAGCCAACCATAGCAAGTGCTTCGCCTGAGTGCAGTGCGAGTCTCATTGGTGAGTGTCCACAGTGGCAGGCAGGCCTTGTTTGTAAAGGTCTCATCTGAAGAACTACACAGCAAGGACACTGCAGATATCAGGCCATGCCATCTACATGGTTAGAACAGCCAGTGGTATCTAAACTGGGGGCAGCAAGGCCTGTAAAGACTTTAAGAGAAGAAACAGAATCTGGACTGCGGGAAAAAGAGTCTCTGAAGACATCTGACCTGGACAGGCTGCCATCTCTTATGATTATTTCCTGTGTGGCTGTGAAGGTTAACGGGATAAAGCCCTCATTATCAGCAGTGAGAAGAACCCAGTGAGAATCTGCAAATAAAAATAAATACATAGGCAATTTAGTATATATTATTCTTATGATGAAACATACGACTACAGGCCGGGCGCGGTGGCTCAAGCCTGTAATCCCAGCGTTTTGGGAGGCCAAGACGGGTGGATCATGAGGTCAGGAGATCGAGATCATCCTGGCTAACACGGTGAAACCCTCTCTCTACTAAAAAATACAAAAAACTAGCTGGGCGAGGTGGCGGGCGCCTGTAGTCCCAGCTACTCGGGAGGCTGAGGCAGGAGAATAGCGTAAACCTGGGAGGCGGAGCTTGCAGTGAGCTGAGATTCGGCCACTGCACTCCAGCCTGGGCGACAGAGCAAGACTCCGTCTCAAAAAAAAAAAAAAAGGAAAAAAAAAAAGAAACATATGACTACAAATTTTTTTTTCTGAGTGAAGGAATACAGTAGTTGATAATATTCAACTCAATCCTTATCAGATTTTACAGAGAATGGGGTATTAGGAAGACTGGGCATTACTTAGGGTCAGGTAGGGGAAAAAGGGGAAAAAAATGAAACGATACTTGATGTTCAATGTGGTGGCTACTGTTACAAGAATGAGGCATAAGAAAACAACCATGCACCACATCTGATGAATCTGGCATGACTCAGTCCCTTGCCACTTAGGAGTATCCTTTGAACATCCATGTTTACTCCATGTTAGAATGGCAACTCTTCAAAGAAATATTCTGCAGGCTGGGTGTGGTGGCTTACGCCTAGAATCCACCACTTTGGGAGGCCAAGGTGGGCAGATCTTGAGGTCAGGAGATCAAGACCATCCTGGCTAACATGGTGAAACCCCACCTCTACCCAAAATACAAAAAATTAGCAGGGCGTGATGGCACGTGCCTGTAGTCCCAGCTACTCGGGAGACTGAGGCAGGAGAACCACTTGAAACCAGGAGGCAGAGGTTGCAGTGAGCCAAGACCGTGCCACTGCACTCCAGCCTGGGTGACAGAGCGAGACTCGGTCTCAAAAAAAAAAAAAGAAAGAAATATTCTGCAATGCTGCTATGATCATTACACTTTAGTGCAATATAAATAAATATTGAGGCTTTCTGTTACTTTCTTGCAGTTGTTATACACTGCTTTGTAACTCTTTTCTAATTTTTTCAGATGTACATTTAACTTTTCCAGCTAGGCTGTAAGTTCCCTAAGGACAGGGTGTATATTTTCCATATGTTTTGGCACCTATACTAGGCCTGGGTATATAGTAGGCAATTAATAATACTTAAGGCTGGGTGTGGTGGCTTATGCCTGTAATCATAGCACTTTGGGAGGCCAAAGTGGGAGGATTACTTGAGGTCAGGAGTTCAAGACCAGCCTGGGCAACAGAGTGAGATCCCATTATCTCCAAAATTTTTTTTTTTTAATTTGGCTGAGGCTGGGTGCGGTGGCTCACGTCTGTAATCCCAGCATTTTGGGAGGCCAAGGCGGGCAGATTGCCTTAGCTCAGGAGTTAGAGACCAGCCTGGGCAACACAGTGAAACCCCGTCTCTACTAAAATACAAAAAATTAGCCAGGTGTGACGGCGTGTGCCTGTAGTCCCAGCTACTCAGGAAGCTAAGACAGGAGAACTGCTTGAACCCGGGAGGCGGAGGTCGCAGTGAGCCAGGATTGCGCCACTGCACTCCAGCCTGGGTGACAGAGCAAGACTCCATCTCCAAAAAAAAGTAAAAAACAAAAAAAAAACTTGGCTGGGCATGGTGGTGAACACCTATAGTTCTCGCTAGGTAGGAGTCTGAGATAGGAGGATTGCTTGAGATCAGGATTTCGAGGCTGCAGTGAGCTATGATCACACCATGGCACTCTGGCCTGGGCAACAGAGGAAGACCCTGTCTCAATAATAATAATAATAATAATAATAAATTACTTGTTAACTATCTAGAATTACTGAATGGTTGGTACCCCTCATTTTCATTACTGGCGTAGTTAAAATAGATGGTGGGGGAGGCAAGGATGTTAGGTAGGGTCAATTTCTGAACATGACCTACCATGCAGCATTTCAATGAGAGAAAGGCCAAAAGTCTGCTGAACTGTACTGAGCCTTAGTTTACCATCACAGAGAAGCACCGCTCTTTTTTCAACAACAGGACCTAGATAATAAGGTTTCTGCAAATAAAAAATAAAAGTTGTTAAACTGATTGCAGAAGTAATGGAGTTAACATTTCTTGAGAAAGGAATGTGTAAATACTTTTCAAAAAAAAACTTATCTATTACCACTAATCAACTGGACTTCAGGTTTAAGGAGCTCTTTGCTACATTATTTAATACAACTAAAAAATCCAAACAAAATAGCCTTAATTTATTTTTCCTTTTGTTCTACTCTTTCCTCAGGGTTCTTCATCATTAGGAACTGGCTCTCCTAGAATACAACTAATAACACTAAAAGGATGATGGACAGCAGCCTGAGAGACACAATCTGACGGTGAGAACAGCTGCTTGGCTGTTTCAGATACAGCTTAGACACTTCATGGTTTACTAGGAAAAAAAATGCTGAGTGTCCTAAGTGGTAGAGTAGCAGAGGATTTACATAAAATAAACAAACTGTGGTCAAAATTCACACAGCTTAGAAAAAGCACTAATAAAAATAAATGATTTGTAAATTGTAAAGTCATTAAACATTGGCTGGGCACAGTGACTCACCCCTTAGTCCCAAAAGTTTGGGAGGCTAAGATGGACAGATGATTTGAGCCCAGAAGTTCAAGACCAGTCAGGGCAACATGGCAAAACCATGTCTTTACAAAAATAAAAAGTTAGCCAGGCGTGGTGACACACGCTTGTAGTCCCAGCTACTCAGGAGGCTGAGGTAGGAGACTCACCAGAACCCAGGAGGCAGAGGTTGCAGTGAGCTGAGAAGGCGCCACTGTACTCCAGGCTGGGTGACAGAGACAGACTCCATCTCAATAAATAAATAATAAATAAATAAATAAACAAATAAATAAACAAATAAATAAATAAATATAAAGGACAGTTGTATAAGTTATATGTCTAATTTATTTTGTTGTTAAGCACTTTGGGAGACCAAAGTATATGGATTGCTTGAGCCCAGGTGTTGGAGAGCAGCCTGGGCAACATGGCAAGACCCCATCTTGTAAAAAGAAAATAAATTATACGTCATTGTGGTAGGATGAACCACTCAAAAAATATGTCCACTAATTTTTTTTTAAATTATTATTATTATACTTTAAGTTCTAGGGTACATGTGCACAACGTGCAGGTTTGTTACATATGTATACCTATGCCATGTTGGTGTGCTGCACCCCACTAATATTTTTAAATGAAGTCATAGGAATAAACTGTAAAAGTCAAAAACAACAAATCGTTTATTTCACCTCTTATGAAATGTAACTTCTGAAATTACAGGGGAAACTATTTCTTGCTTTTGATTATTTTGTTTTTTTAACTTTTATTTTTCTCATTACAAAAGGAAGACATGATCAACTTTTTAAAAGTATAATAGGGCCAGGTGTGGTGGCTCATGCCTAATCCCAGCACTTTGGGAGGCCAAAGCCGGTGGATCACTTGAGGTCAGGAGTTTGAGACCAGCCTGGCCAACATGGTGAAACCTCGTCTCTACTATAAATACAAAAATTAGCTGGGCGTAGATGTGCACACCTGTAATCCCAGCTACCTGGGTGGCTGAGGCACGAGAATCGCTTGAACCCAGGAGGCGGATGTTGCAGTGAGCCAAGATCGCGCCACTGCACTCCAGCCTGGGTGACAAAGGGAGGCTGTATCTAAAAATAAATAAAATAAAATAAAAGTATAACAGAAAAATATAATGCAGACAGTAAAGTCCCCACAATTCTATCCTCCAGAGATAACTACTGACAACAGCTTAGTTGGATTACATCATTATAAACTAAAAAACTGAGGAATTGAAAGGGCAAGAAAACTTTTTTTTTTTTTTTTTTTTTGAGACATAACCTTGCTCTGTTTCCCAGGCTGGAGTGCAGTGGCATGATTACAGCTCACTGCAGCCTCAACCTCCTCAGCTTAGGTGATCCTCACACCTCAGCCTCCCAAGCAACTGGGAATATGGGTGGGTGCCATCATGGCTAGCTAATTTTTTTATTTTTTGGAAGAGACGGGGTTTTGCCATGTTGCCCAGGCTGGTCTTGAACTCCTGGACTCAAGTCATCTACCCATCTTGGCCTCCCAAAGTTCTTGGGTTACAGGTTGAAGCCACTGTGCCTGACCAAACATGGTTGTTTTAACCTTAGTTTTTAAAAATATAAAATTTTACATTTATAAATGTTTTAAAAATGAAAGATATATTATTGTTTGCAAGTAACATAGCCTATTTAAAGAAAAATTTTAAAATAATATATTTTTAAAATAAATTTAAAGTTTTTTTATTAGATACAGAAAAAATATGGAAATATTTACATCTAACATCTAATAAAATATCTAACTATATCTGTGATTTTCTCTAAAGGTTGGATTATGGAAAATTTTTACTTTCTGTAATGGTTAAATTTTTTTCTTCAACAAGTATATATTACTTTTGTAATTAGGAAAAAAAAATACTATGCAGCTGTGGAAAAAAAGATGAAAAAAGAGCTCTGTGTGCTGATATGAAGAGCTCTTTAGGACATACTATTAAATGGAAAATGAAAAGGTGTATATATCACCTTCCCTTTTGTGTAACAAAAGGGGAAATAAAAATACATAATTAGGCCGGGCGCGGTGGCTCAAGCCTGTAATCCCAACACTTTGGGAGGCCGGGATGGGCGGATCACGAGGTCAGGAGATCGAGACCATCCTGGCTAATACGGTGAAACCCCATCTCTACTAAAAATACAAAAAATTAGCGGGGCGTGGTGGCGGGCACCTGTAGTCCCAGCTACTTGGGAGGCTGAGGCAGGAGAATGGCGTGAACCTGGGAGGCGGAGCTTACAGTGATCCGAGATTGCGCCACTGCACTCCAGCCTGGGTGACAGACAGAGCAAGACTCTGCCTCAAAAAAAAAAAAAAAAAAAAAAAAAAACCATAACTAAAGTCTCCTAGTATCCGCATAAAGAAATAAAAATAAAAATGGTTACCTAAAGGAGGAAAGGAGACCAGGCTGAAGAAACATGGGGTAGGAGTAAGAGTTCTTAGTATACAGTTTTTATTAAAATAGTTTTGCTTTTTAAACCAAATAAATGAATTACCTATTAAAAAAAGATAGAAGAAAAAAAATTCTTTAAAAAGTCATAGTAGGAAAGAAATCCAAACCAGTTATCACATTTATAAATAAAATAATTTTTTAAAAAATCAAAACTATGCTGGGTGCAGTGGCTCACACCTGTAATCCCAGCACTTTGGGAGGCTGAGGCAGGAGGACTGCTTGAGCCCAGGGCTTCCAAACCAGCCTGGGCAACATAGCAAGACCTTGTATCTATAGTTTAAAAAAAAAAAAAAAGTAAAAAAAAGTTTTTTAATAAAAAAAAAGTAAAACTTTATTACTGAAAACTTCATGTAGTTAATGTGGCAAAAATCCTCTTCAAAAAAACGTAGGGTTGGGGCCACATGCAGTGGCACACACCTGTAATCCCAGCACTTTTGGAGGCTGAGGCAAGACGATCACTTGAGCCCAGGAGGTCACGATCAGCCTAGACAACATAGCAAGATCCTGTCTCTGCTTAAAAAAAAAAAAAAAAAAAAATTAGCCAACTGTGGTGGCATGTGCCTGTGGTCTCAGCTGCTCAGGAGGCTGAAGCAGGGGGATCACTGATCAGATTGGTGACATATGAGGAAAAGGACAGCCTTATACATAGCTGGTAGGCGTGTGATGATGCATTGTTAAGTAAAAATCTTTGACAGGCAATCTGGCAATTCTATTAAAAGTAGAAACACATATACTCTTCAAATTTGCATTTCTACTTCTGGGAACAAATCCAACAGAAATAAAGGTACTAACACGAATGGATACATATAAGAGTACTACTGTAGCATTATTTGGAGTAGCTAAAAACTAAAAACAAAGTGAATGTCAATCGACAAGGGAATGGCTAAATAAAGAGCATACTCTCAGTAAGAAGTGAAGAGTGCATATCACCCCATTTTTGTAAAAACAATGACAAACCACTCCCACATACCTATACATCTATGTACACAAAGACCTGTGTTAGATCATATAAGCATGAAGAAAGTCACGAAAGGATCCATGTTAAGCTGCTGGTTACAGCAGATTAAGGGGAAGATGGGGCAAGGCCATACTTTATAAAGCAGGAAAGTGTCCATGATAAAAACATGTATAATATGATCCCATTTGTATAATGTTTGGATATGCATGCATAAAGAAATGCATCAAAACATTTTAAATGAACATAACCTTTTCCTTTTTTTTTTTTTGAGATGGAGTCTCTGTTGCCCAGGATGGAGTGCAGTGGCGCAGTCTCGGCTCACTGAAACCTCTCCCTCCCGGGCTCAAGTGATTCTCCTGCCTCAGCCTCCCAAGTAGCTGGGATTACAGGCGTCCATCATCATGCCCGGCTACTTTTTATATATTTTTTAGAGACAGGGTTTCACCACGTTGGTCAGGCTGGTCTCGAACTCCTGACCTCAGGTGATCCACTTGCCTCAGCTTCCCAAAGTGCTGGGATTACAGGCGTGAATCATGGCGCCCGGCAACATAACCTTTTTCATAAGTGGAGAAGTATCTCTATTATATAAGGAAAAGGTTGTCACAATAAATTAACATGATTAATTTTTTTTCTAAATATAAAGAATTATTGCAGACATTTATTTTTCCACACCATGTACCTGGTAAAATCATGATGTAGACTGATATGTGTGCCTATCTGGTTGGCAGGCTAAAAACCAACCAACCTGCAAAGGTGTACCAACTTGCCTATAACAACATGCCCAGCTTAGTGAAGTTCAGTTAGAGCACCATCTTCCTCATCAATACGTTTCTTGCAGTACTCATCGGCTACAGGAGCTTAATGTATAGTGGTAGTTCCTCAAAGGAGAATTTACCTGGTAAATGATGTGAACGTAAGGAAGATCTTGAGAGAGTGGATACACTGAAGAGGATTTCCTCCCATTATGCAGACAGTTTGTGAGTTCAGAAAGACAACGCTGCATTTCAACCAGGTTCCTAGATAAAATTTCCACTTCCTTAGACAGCTTGTAAGTTTCCTTTTCACTTTGTAAGCTCTTTCTTTGAGGCAAATGAGGAGGCTCCAGTGTGCTGGTGTGGTCTGGTGTGCTGCTGTGTCTGGGCAGCGATGCTGGCTGGGTAACAGGCTCAGCATCTAGGGCTATGGAGTCATCACAGATACTAGACAGAGGACTCTGGATTTCTTTAATAAGTGTTCTTCCAGGCCTTCCAGTCTGACTACTGGTATTAGCTGTCAGCAACAGCCCTTTGTTTTGGTGACAAAAATCTGGGGAAAGACTTTCAATTAACTTTTTTCTATTTGCTTTATTTAATGGAGCACTGAAAGTAGAGTAGGTAGTATGGCTTTCACTTGATGTTATTGAAGGTTCTTCTTCCAACATTACTTCTCTAACAATCAAGCTAATCGCATACTGATCAGACTTTGAAGAAGGAAGAAACGTTGTATCAGTGAGTTTTTGTTTTCCTACCAAAATTAGTAATAGCTTGTCTGTCAAGAAACATATCCCTTTTGGTCTTTCAGTGTTCTCTAATCGAATTTGCTGGATGTTTGGGACTGAAGATGGAATGAGAGAGTAGATCAAAATTATATTACAAGTGTTGGAAGCCACTGCCACTACATGTGCTTTAAGATTAAATGCTATCAGATCAGGAACCAGAATGCCTGGAATAGTGACTTTTCTTGTCATGGTAACTGCTTTCTTAAAAGTCACAAGAACCAAATGTGAAGAATCTTGGCCAGTTCCTGTCAAGTAGTCCTTTTTTCTTAGACAAATAAGAGAATCACCCTCAGACTTATGTTGACTGAAATGTATGTGAGTTAGATCCAGAGGTTCTAAATAGGAAGAAGAAACTGATACTTCAGAATCTGTTTCAGAATCAGTTGCCTCTTTATCAATAGAGGGTACTTCACCAATAACTGGTAAAGCATACAGAGTCGTGTCTTTACTGTTGGGTGGGACATTAAAGGTTTCAGATGCATTTAAGCCACAGATCTTATCCAGTGGAAGCTCAGTGGCTATAGCAACCTGTGAGTCCACAGTTGCCGTGATGGAGCAGACGTGGCTGTCCACATCAAACACCAGGCAGGAGGAGCACCTGTGAAGAGTCTTCTGAGCACTGTCCCAAATGTAAGAATGCAGGTTGCTGCCTACTGCCACCACCAGCCTCAGGCCATCCTGGGTCCAACATGCACAGTGAATGCGGTCCTGAGTGTTGATATCTGCCTTTACCTGGGAATTGTCAGAGTGCACATTAGGGAAAATGGAGACATCCTGAGCAGTCAACACAGTCAGAATAGCACATTTTGGGTGCCACACACAGCCCTGGGGAAGGATAGGTAGTGATCCTCTAATCTCACAAGTCTGAGACATCAGCCATCTGCTTGACTCCGTAGGGCTGGGACACAGCTGCCACACAGTGACACGCTTCTCCTGCTGGACCGCGAGTAGAACAGGTGTGTCATCTGCAACGGGTGGGGCCCAGGACAACCCACAGACACATTCAAATTGTCCAATGACTTTGGAGTCCCCAAACTTGACCTCTCCATTGTGAAGCTGTAAATCAGTTAGGACAACTTGATTCCCATCAGTCCAGGCAAGGCCATGGATCAGGTGCACTGCTTGATGCAATGCATTCAGTCCAGTCCTGAGTAGTTTTCCTTTTCCCAGCTCCATCCTTTTGATAAAGGTTACCTGAAATGATTAAGAAGGAGAGTTACACCACGAGAAATCTAGACAAATCTAGAATGCAGGACATTTTGTAAGACAACTGGCTTAGCCCCTTCTCAGGTTAATAATGTGGAGAGACAAAAGGATGGGGGAGTATTGTAAATTAAGAGACTACTGAGCTGTAACAGGCAAATGCAATGTATATACTTTGGATCTTGAAGAAATAAAATCTTCTACCTAATGAAGACTTTTAGAACTGGGGAAATCTGAGTATGGAATGTATATCAGAAAATATTGTAGAGTTATTAATTTTCTTAAGTCTGAACATGGTATTGTGGTTATGCAAGACAAGGTCCTTATTAAAATACACATGTTGAAGTACTTGGGGTAAAATGTCATGATGCCTACAATGTGCTTTCAAATGGTTTGACAAAAAAAACCCCAAATTTTCTATAGACATACAGAAAGAAAACAAATACAGCAAAATGTTAATAATTGTTGAGTCTAGATTGAGGCTATGTTAGTATTTATGCTACTTTCAACTTTTAAGTTAGAAAACTTTCCAATTAAAAATTTGAGAAAAGTCTCCTCCATCATCTAATTCTATTCATCCTTTTACTGCCAAATCAATGAATAACTGATATGCACATCTCTGACTTTATTAGCACTTATTTCAAATCCTTCCAAAGTGGCTTTTATCTCTCTACTGAAATGACACTCAAATATCAGTTTCTACTTTATCACATTCAACAGCACTTAATAATTTTCAGAACATTTTCACATTCCCTATTGCATTTTATCTTACAACAATCCTTTACAATAATGTAAAGTAGGTTAGGCAAGTATTATCCTCATTTTTTCACCCTGAATGTTTTTCCCCCAGGCATCTGAATCACTAAAGAAATACATGCTTAGGGCTGGGAGTGGCAGCTCACGCCTACAATCCCAGCACTTTGGGAAGCCGAGGCAGGAGGATCACCTGAGGTTGGGAGTTTGAGACCAGCCTGACCAACATGCAGAAACCCCCGTCTCTACTAAAAATACAAAATTAGCCAGGTGTGGTGGCGCGTGCCTGTACTCCCAGCTACTCAGGAGGCTGAGGCAGGAGAATCGTTTGAACATGGGAGGCAGAGGCTGCAGGGAGCTGAGATCGTGCCATTGCACTCCAGCCTGGGCAACATCAGAGAAACTCCACCTCAAAAAAAAGAAAAAAAGAAAAGAAAAAAGAGAGAAGTACATGCTTAGGCTAGGCACGGTGGCTCACGCCTGTAATCCCAGCACTTTGGGAGGCCGAGGCGGGTGGATCACCTGAGGTCAGGAGTTTGAGACCAGCCTGGCCAACATGGTGTAACCCTGTCTCTAATAGTAATACAAAAATTGGCCGGGTGTGGTGGTGCATACCTGTTATCCCAGCTACTCGTGAGGCTGAGGCAGGAGAATCACTTGAACCCAGCAGGTGGAGGCTGCATGCAGTGAGCCAAGATTGCCCCACTGCACTTCAGCCTGGGTGACAGGAGCAAAACTCTATCTCCAAAAAAAATTTAAAAACTGTTCCCTCCTACTCTGCGCTGGCCCCTCTTTAGCCCCTCCTCTCCCCCATTTCAAGGCCTTGATAACAGCATCATTAACAATTTGGTGTGAAGCCTCTGAAAATGTTAAAGAAAGACACAAAGATATATAGGATTTTACATGTTATGGCTTTTCTTTTAAACAAAAAATGGGGTGGCCACGCATGGTGGTTCATGCCTGTAGTCCCAGCACTTTGGGAGGCCGAGGCGGGCAGATCACCCGAGGTCTGGAGCTCGAGACCAGCCTGGCCAACATTGTGAAATTCCATCTCTATTAAAAATACAAAAATTAGTTGGGCTCGGTGGCAGGTGCCTGTAATCCCAGCTACTCGGGAGGCTGAGGCTGGAGAATTGCTTGAACCCGGGAGGCGGGAGGCTGCAGTGAGCTGAGATCGCACCATTGCACTCCAGCCTGGGCAACAAAAGTGAAACTCTGTCTCAAAAAAAAAAAAAAAAAAAGATACATATAGTCAGTAGACAGAATAAGGCACATTAAATTATATTTTGAAATCCTATCAATCAGTGGATACATAAATACATAATAATGGATATAAGAATAAAATGTTGCAATAATAAACACAGACTGAGAAAGACTAATTTTAGTATAAAGGCTGGGCATGGGGGCTCACACCTGTAATCCCAGCACTTTGGGAGCCTGAGGAGGGCAGATCACCTGAGGTCAGGAGATCAAGACCAATCTGATCAACATGGAGAAACCCCATCTCTACTATAAATACAAAAAATTGGCCTGGTGCGGTGGCTCATGCCTGTAATCCCAGCACTTTGGGAGGCCGAGGTGGGCAGATCACAAGGTCAGGAGATCGAGACCATCCTGGCTATTATGGTGAAACCCTATCTCTACTAAAAATAAAAAAATTAGCCGGGCATGGTGGTAGGCACCTGTAGTCCCAGCTACTAGGGAGGCTGAGGCAGGAGAATGGCGTGAACCTGGGAGGCAGAGCTTGCAGTGAGTGGAGATGGAGGCACTGCACACCAGCCTGGGTGACAGAGTGAGACTCTGTCTCAAAAAGAAAAAAAAAAAAACTAGCTGGGCATGGTAGTGCATGCCTGTAATCCAAGCTACTTGGGAGGCTGAGACAGGAGAATCACTTGAACCCGGGAGGCAGAGGTTGCAGTGAGCCGAGATCGTGCCATGGCACTCCAGCCTGGGCAACAAGAGTGAAACTCTGTCTCAAAAAAAAAAAAAAAATTTTAGTATTAAAAAAATTACTGGGCCGGGCGCAGTGGCTCAAGCCTGTAATCCCAGCACTTTGGGAGGCCGAGACGGGCGGATCACGAGGTCAGGAGATCGAGACCATCCTGGCTAACACAGTGAAACTCCGTCTCTACTAAAAAAACACAAAAAACTAGCCAGGCGAGGTGGCAGGCACCTGTAGTCCCAGCTACTCGGGAGGCTGAGGCAGGAGAATGGTGTAAACCCAGGAGGCAGAGCTTGCAGTGAGCTGAGATCCGGCCACTGCACCCCAGCCTGGGCGACAGAGCGAGACTCCATCTCAAAAAAAAAAAAAAA
>NC_037681.1:44667882-44773820 GCF_003255815.1 Theropithecus gelada
GCCATTCTCCTGCCTCAGCCTCCGAGTAGCTGGGACTACAGGCGCCCGCCACCACGCCCGGCTAGGTTTTTTTTTTTTTTTTTTTTTTTGGTAGAGTTTTACTCTTGTTGCCCAAGCTGGAGTGCAATGGTACAATCTCAGCTCACTGCAACCTCCGCCTCCCAGGTTTAAGCAATTCTCCTGCCTCAGTCTCCCAAGTAGCTGGGATTACAGGTGCGTAACATCACACCCGGCTAATTTTTTGTATTTTTAGTAGAAATGGGGTTTCACTATGTTAGCCAGGATGGTCTTGAACTCCTGACTTCAGGTGATCCACCTGCCTCAGCCTACCAAATTTCTGGGATTACAGGCGTGAGCCACTGCGCCCGGCCACAACTTTCAAACTCCCTTCTTCAGTAGACGACCAAAAATCAGAAAGCCACTCTAAAACCCAACAAAGTCTTCATCTGATGCTGTGAACAGGGAAAGTTTAGAGTGAGGGTTGACATTTCACATTTAGCATATTGTTTAACAACTTTTCACCAGTTGACCCTGACTTTCAGGAAGTGAAATGAAAATAGCAGAATTTATCTGAAGAACCAATGCTCTTTTGACGGATGCCATCTCAGTGGCATCACTGGAGAGTCCAGATTGCCTTACACACTGGTAACTAATGATTGGGGATCAGGTCCCAACAGATGTCTGGGTTTAAGGGAGTTAAGTCTCTGCTGAAAGATGGAAAGGGAGAAGAGGACATAAAAACAAATTTGTTTTCCATTCCACATGGTTTTACGTGCCAAGGTGGCCATGTGTGTTAAAGTCAGGGAATCCCTCCTCCCGGGAGCAAAGAGGAACTCTCTCAAAACTAGAAGGGAAAGGTGTTTTCCCCACATTCGTCCAGCTTCGGAGACATTCCATCAGTGACATATGGCCCTTCCCCCAAAAACAACAATGAAGCGTTCTGTGTGCTAACAACATAGCTTTAAAAAAAAAAAAAAAAAGAGAGAGAGAGAGAGAGAGAGATAGGGTGGGGGGGAAAGAAAGTTGTTGTATACTGTTAATGATTGTCTGCTCATGTCCTGCCTGAAATACCATAATTGTTTATGGAAAGTATCTCTACTAAAGCTGGATACAGTTTTACTTGGAAAAAAAAAAGAATGCCAAACAGCAGATCCTCAATAATCACAGGCATAATTCTGAAATAAAACCTGAGAATGAACCAAATATTAATAATATTACTGGCAATAAGGGCAAATCCCTTGGGTAAAGCTGAAGAGCTGAAGGTACTAGTATTACAGAATCTTTATCATCTGGTATGTGGAATTTAGCCACCCATGCATATAGGTACCATATTATATGTAACATTTATGTTGTATGTAAAATATGGGAGTATATTTTGTTGGAACCAATAAGCTTTTAAAACGTATTTCATATCTATTACATTTACATTCTCTCTGCCCCACTGTGGAATAATTACCTAATGCTTAACAATTCTACTAGTCTATTTGCAGAGTAGTACTTAAAGAATAATTATAATTATAATTGAAATTTTGAAAATGCAGCAGATACGAAAAACTTTTACATTTTTCAAAAAGCAATTAATAAATTAACATTTACTGTTTACCATTAATTCAATACACTTCTGTTGATCACAGTAGAGGTGCTGTGTCATGCTGAATGTTCACTGAGAATATAGTATGTTTCAGGTTCTGCAGAAGGAGCTTCAGACACTGAGAAGCTTGTAGACTTATCTACCAGGTGCCAGATACTGCTAGGCACCTTTGATAATACGGATACTCCTCTCACATATCCCTGCAAGGCAGATGATACTGTACTCATTTCACAGAAGAAACTGAAGAGATTAAATTACTTGCCCAAATTCAGTATGTCATGAAGCCAGAATGCAACCCCAAGTCTGTCTAATTCTAAAGCCCATGAACTTCCCATGGGCTTTGTCTGCCTCTTCCTCTCTTAAATGGAGATAATGCATCACAGGTTCCTGCAAACAGCAGGAGAACTTACTGTTAACACATTTGTCCAGGAGAAGAAAAACAAGCCAGAGATGACTCCCAACACACTGGACAGCATCAATCACATACATAAACTAGGGAGTGCTAATTGTTTCTTATCTCTTGGTATAACTCTCTGAAAGGAAGAAAAGGGTAACCAGCATATCCCCAGGTACATGACGGGTGCCTGTTTCAGGCAAGTGCAACTAAAGTCGGCATCCAACAAACACCCGTTTCTACTCTTCACAGGGGATGACATGTAGTGACGGGCAATTTTGGCAATGTGTAGTCATCATATATTTTGAATACTGTTAGTTACATACGGTTTTTAGAATATTCATATGATTTTGCTGCTCATTAAAAATTAATGGAGAACTGGCATTGTTACCTTTGTAGAAACCAATAAAACATATTGGGTAAATGGTAGGCATAAGGCAAAGAACACTGCTTCAATTTAATATAATTCAGATGCAATTTGGAGTAATTGCTAAACAGACAATGTAGAAAATATACTCACACTAAGACAGAAAAAAGTAGAAATGCTAGAACAAAAGCAGGAAATCCTGTTTTACAAAGGGTCAGTAAGACTCAGAAAAAGTCACAGCCATTGTAAGTGAAAAGTCGCTTAATTAAGGTTTAGGGGTTTTTTTGTTTTGTTTTTTGAGATGGAGTCTCATTCTGTCACGCAGACTGGAGTGCAGTGGCACAATCTCGGCTCACTGCAACCTCCACTTCCTGGGTTCAAGCAATTCTCTGGCCTCAGCCTTCTAATTAGCTGGGACTACAAGCACACACCACCATGCCCGGCTAGTTTTTTGTTGTTGTTGTTTTTTGAGATGGAGTCTCCCTCTGTCACCCAGGCTGGAGTGCAATGGCGTGATCTCGGCTCACTGCAACCTCCACCTCCCAGGTTCAAGCGATTTTCCTGCTTCAGCCTCCCGAGTAGCTGCGATTACAGACGCCCACCACCGCGCCCAGCTAATTTTTATATTTTTAGTAGAGGTGGGTTTCGCCATGTTGGCCAGGCTGGTTTCGAACTTCTGACCTCAGGTGATCTGCCTGCCTTGGCTTCCCAAAGTGTTGCAATTACAGGCATGAGCCACCATGCCCGGCCTAATTTTTGTATTTTTAGTAGAGATGGGGTTTCACCATCTTGATCAAACTCCAAACCCCTTGGCCCAGCCAAGGTTAAAGTTTTTGTTTGTTAAGAAGCACAGTTACAGAAAGAATTACAATTACCTTCCATGGCAACAGCACTCACGCAAACATGGTGAACATTCCTAAAACCCACAGGATTTTCTGTAATAAGTGTGGCAAGCACCAACCCCACAAAGTGACACAGTACAAGAAGGGCAAGGATTCTCTGTATGCTCATGGAAAGTGGTGTTATGACAGGAAGCAGAGCGGCTATGGTGGGCAAACTAAGCTGATTTTCCAAAAGAAGGCTAAAACTACAAAGAAGATTGTGCTAAGGCTTGAGTGCATTGAGCCCAACTGCAGATCTAAGAGAATGCTGGCTATTAAAGATGCAAGCATTTTGAACTGGGAGGAGATAAGAAGAGAAAGAGCCAAGTAAACCAGTTCTAAGTGTCATCTTTTCTTTTATTATGAAGACAATAAAATCTTGAGTTTATGTTAAATAATAATAATAATTACAATTATCATTTAGTCCAAAACCCTCAATTTTCAAGATGGAAAAACTAAGAAACTTGTAAAAGATCACAAGTTAAGAGCAAAGGTCCCAGAAACTGCGTCTCTGATGTAAATGTCCAGTGCTCTGGTTTTTTAAGACAAAGCATCACTCTGCCATGCAGGCAGGAATACAGAGGCATGATCTCAGCTCACTGCAACCTCTGCCACCTGGGCTTGAGCAATCTGCCCGTCTCAGCCTCCTGAGTAGCTAGGACTACAGGCATGTACCACCATGCTCGGCTAATTTTTAAATTTTTTGGTAGAGATGTGGCCTCACTACATTTCCCAGGCTGGTCTCCAACTCCTGCGCTCAAGCGAACCTCCCACCTTGGCCTCCCAAAGTGCTGGGATTACAAGCAAAAGCCACTGCACCCAGCCTTCCAGTGCTGTTTTTTCTTTTCTTTTTTTGGAGACAAGAGTCTCACTCTATCCCCCAGGCTGGAGTGCAGCACGCGATCTTGGCTCACTGCAACCTCCGCCTCCCAGGTTCAAGTGATTCTCATGCCTGAGCCTCCCGAGTAGCTGGGATTACAGGTGCCCACCACCATGCCTGGCTAATTCTTGTGTTTTTAGTAGAAATGGGGTTTCGCCATGTTGGCCAGGCTGGTCTTGAACTCCTGACCTCAGGTGATCCGCCCACCTCAGCCTTTCAAAGTGCTGGGATTACAGGTGTGAGCCACCATGCCCAGCCCAGTGCTCTGTTTTTAAGTTTCCCAACTTGCCCACTCATATCACCTGGGATACTTACTAATTGTACAGTATGAATAGAACCTAAATAAATGTTCTTGCCTTGAGACCCTTCCACACAGCTAGTAGTTTTTTCTTAAAGCTCTAATTGATGCCCCTGCCCCTTTCCTTAGAATATGCTTAGAAAATCTTCCACTGATTACAAGTTAAAGTCCAAACTTCTTAGTGTAAAATACGGCCCTCTTCAGTATCTCACTCTACCACATTCTCCAGGTACTTTCCCTTTCCATATGTCCTAAGTATATCAACCTTTTTTGAAACAGTAACTTTTGTTCTCTCCTCTACTTCATGAAGAGTTGCTCCCTTTGTCATGGTCATCACTTTCTTCTCCTTCTTTGATTCCCAATTCAAATGTCATCTTGTCTTTGAAAGACTTCTATCCTCCCAAGTAATCACTATCTCCTCTGTGTGTCCATACACTTGTTTACACCGCAATAATCTCATTTATTACACTATTTTAATTTCATGATTGCCTGTTTCACATGTCCTGGGGAGAGACCACTTTAATTTACCTCCGTATGCCTGGTTTCTAAATCAGATCTTCCAAAGAAAACACTCGATAAATATTTGCTGAACAAATGAATTGGGTAAATAATACAGTTAAGATACCAAAAAAGATGTGAATAAAGCAAGCAGAAAGAGGCAACGATAAATGAATATACAGAAAAGAAACCAGCAGGAAGCAGAACAGGCTCCAACCTACTTCCATTAAACCCTGCAGAAATCAGAGTTGTGCAACATGGCTCTCCTGTAACTTGGCTTTTCTTTCTTTTGAGTATACTTTTAAAGAAAGGTTTATTTCCATTGAATTCTGAAGGTTTTTTATTGAGAGTGAGGAAGAAGGCTCAGGTTTTTTAATTACTTCGTGATTCAATATTTTGAATCATTTTGATTAAATAAATTTGACTAATGGTTTGACATTCAAAAGCACAATCATCAATCATCAAGTTCCTGCAGGGGTGTGTGTGTGTCTATACGTATATATGTGGGTATAGATATCTTTTTTTTTTTTTTTTTGAGACAGATTCTCGCTCTATTACCCAGGCTGAAGTTCAGTGGCATGATCTCGGCTCACTGCAACCTCAGTCTCCTGGGTTCAAGTGATTCTCCTGCCTCAGCCTCCCAAGTAGCTGGGATTACAGGCGCGCACTACCATGCCCGGCTAATTTTTTGTATTTTTAGTAGAGACGGGGTTTCACCATGTTGGCCAGGCTGGTCTTGAACTCCTGACCTCGTGATCAGCCCACCTCAACCTCTCAAAGTGCTGGGATTACAGGTGTGAGCCACCGTGCCTGGCCTTTTTTTTTTTTTTTTTTTTTTGAGACATGGCCTTGCTACATTACCCAGGCTAGACTCAAACTCCTGATCTCCAGAGATCCTCCTGCCACCTCAGCCTCTCGAGTAGCCAGGACTACAAGTGTGCACCACTGTGCCCAGCTTCCTGCAGGTATATTTTATAAAACTTTCTCTAGGGTGTCTGCCACTCCCAGCATGTGCTAGGTACACACAGCCATCGTCCAAACTATACTTGCTGATCAGCTGAGAAAAATGTTCCTGTCTCATTCAGTTCCCAAGGAGATCAAGGTCAGTTTTATATTAATGTAAACCAAAAATAAAATTCTAAGGCCCCCTAACCATCTGAATGGACTTCCTTCTCATCCAGGGCACTGTTAAAATTTAACCTGAGGCTGGTTCAGGCCATGATGGGAAGTGGGGTTCAGACATACTCATTAAATCTCACTGGCATTAACATCAACACAGATAGTCTGATACGAAGCATTTACAATCTATCCTCTCAGAAGCCTGCCACCCAGAGGCTTCATCTGCATGATAAAACTTTAGTCTTTATAACCTCTTACCATCATAACGCAGTCTTTTCCTTTCTACTGATCCCAGACCTTTAGATAAACTCAACCGATTGTCAACCAGAAAATTTTTAAATCTACCTATAAACTGAAAGGCCACCCTCCCCTTCGAGTTGTCCCACCTTTCTGGATGGAACCAATGAATTTCTTAAATGTATTTGATTGAAGTCTCTTGTCTCCCTAAAATGTATAAAACCAGCTGTACCCCAACCACCAGGGCACATGTTCTCAGGACTTCCTAAAGGCTGTGTCACGGGCCGTGGTCACTCATATTTGGCTCAGAATAAATCTCTTCAAATATTTTAGAGAGTTTGGTTCTTTTCATCAACATGAGAAGAGCCTGAGCAAAATTACCTGCTAGTTTATAGTTTCTGCAGTAAGACGAAATTTACAGAATACATATATTCCCCACATGAGCATTCATTCATTCTTTCATTCTACCATTCATTTATTCATCAAACATGAATGGTCATTATAATAAAGGGATTTGGCCAGGTGCAGTGGCTCACACCTGTAATCCCAACAACTCAAGAGACTAAGGCAGGAGGATTGATGAGGCCAGGAGTTCAAGACCAGCCCAGACAACACAGCAAGACCCCATCCCTACAAAAATAATAATAAATAATAAAGGGATTTGGGGAATGCCAAGAGAACCCAGAGAATAGAACAAACACTACTTGAGAGAAATCAAAGTAAGGTACATGTAATCACGGAGGTAACATTTGTGTAAGAATTATCTGAGGTCGGTGGCAAACTGAATGAACTCCAAGTGTCCTTGGAGTGAATGACATTGCATAGTGTGCGGATAGGCTCTGTTATAAAGAAAGGAAGTTTCTGAACCTAAGAGAAGGACTAGTTAAAAGGAGGAAAGCACAAGAGCCAGTGTAACACTAAAACCACTCCTACTCCTATTCAAAAACTGTGTGATTTGAGAGTGATGTAATTTCAAAGAAGTCACTTCATCTTAAGAGGTGCAAGAGGCCAGGTGTGGTAGCTCACACCTGTAATCCCAGCACTTTAGGAGACCAAGGCAGGCAGATCGTTTGAGTCCTGGGTAATACAAGGAAACACCATCTCTACAAAAAATACAAAAATTAGCCGGGTGTGGTGATGTGTGCCTGTAGTCCCAGCTACTCATGAAGCTGAGGTGGGAGGGTCACTTGACCTTGGAAGGCGAAGGTTGCAGTGACCTGAGATTGTGCCACTGCACTCCAGCCTGAGCGACAGAATGAGACTCTGTCTCAAAAAAAAAAAAAAAAAAAAAAAGAGATTTAAACCTTTAGAAACCCAGTAGTCTTCAAATTACGCTCCTTGGAGTTCTAAAAGTTTCAAGGCGGTACAATAGAGGTGGGGTAGGGAGGAAAGGGGGAAGGTTGGAATGGACACCAACTTCAATGAGAGTGGCTCTGTTTTTGTGTTTTACATATTGAGGCTTCTCCATAAGATTTCATCTGATTTTTTTTTTTTTTAAGAGATAAATGACAACATACTGAACTCCATCCTCTTCATTTCAGAAACAACTAAATAGGTCAGGTGTGGTTCACGGCTCATACCTGCAATCCCAGCACTTTGGGAGGCCACAGTGGGAGGATCACTTGAGCCCAGGAGCTCAAGACTAGCCTGGGCAACACAGGGAGACTCTTTCTCTACAAGAAATTAAAAACTTAGTTGGGCATAGAACTGTAGTTCTAGCTACTCAGGAGGCTGAGGTGAAAGGATCATTTGAGCCCAGGAGTTCAAGGTTACAATGATCTATATTATCACGCCACTGCACTCCAGCTTGGGTAACAAAGTGAGACAGTGTCTCTAAGATAAATTAATGTAAAAAAACAAATAGAAGCCAAAGAGATTAAGTAACCAAGATCACACAATTTAAGAAAAACAGTAAGCCATGCTATTGATTTTGGACATTGCTGTGCAAGTCATGGAGAGCCAGTATTTAAAACACAGTATAAAGGTAAGTGTACTTGGCAGGGCACGGTGGCTCACGCCTGTAATCCCAGCACTTTGGGAGACCGAGGTGGTGGATTACCTGAGGTCAGGAGTTTGAGACCAGCCTGGCCAAGATGGTGTAACCCCATCTCTACTAAAAATACAAAAATTAGCCGGGCATGGTGGCGCACACTTGTAGTCTCAGCTACTTGGAAGGCTGAGGCAGGAGAATCGCTTGAACCCAGGAGGTGGAGGTTGCCGTGAGCTGAGATCACGCCACTGCACTCCAGCCTGAGTGACAGAATGAAACCCCATTCAAAAAAAAAAAAAAAGTTGAATGTACTTGTTTACCCAGCATCAAGAAAAAGAAAGTCAAAATTGTCGCCGTCCCCCAAGTCTCCTTATGCTCCCTTCCAGCCTCTGTCCCACCAGTGAAACATGATCCCCACTTCGAATACCATAGATTCGTTCTGTCTGTTAAGGTACTTTATATGAATGAAATTATGTAGTCCATTGTGTCTCTTTTGTTCAGCATTTGTTCTATAAGTTGTGTCATTATAGATCCTGTGTTCTCAAAAAAGAAAACACACACACACATATAGTATATATTCTAGTTAGAGACCCAGATTTGGTAGTTATCAGAGATTAGGAATACTTGTAATGTCAGTGAATTACATTATCCAGGGAAAGTACATATAAAAAAAATACATAAGACTGGTCTTTTAAAAGGAGAGGAAGACAACTCTGATAAGCAGTATAGGAACAAACTGGATTTTTGAGTCTTGAGACAAACATACCAATTATGAAGTGACTAGCATAGTCCAGGCAGTGAGAACTTGAACTTCAGCAATGGAGAAGAGGTATTTCAAAGGTACAATAGACAGGATTTTCTGATGAGCTAAATGTGGAAGATGAAAGAGGAGCATCACAGATGGGTTTCTATCTTGGGTGACTGTAGAGCAGTAATATTAACCAACACAGAAGCTCTAAGAAAGTAGGAATCTAGACATTAGATTTGGGGGATGAACAACAAAATGTTCAATTTTGAGCATACCTAATCTGATCCACCTACAAAGACATCTAGATGGAAGCATTCAAGAGATAGTGAACACTCTATCTAGAAACTCAGATTTCGTAGTCATTAGGGATTGGGAGTGGTTGTAATCATGTGGGTGAATGACACTATCCAGAGAAATAATGTATAAGAAAAAAGAGACAAGATTAGTCAGAAACAGAAGTTCAGAAACAGGAGAAATCAGGATACAGAGTTAAGAGTTTCAAGGAGAAAATGGAATTGACACAGAAGACTCAGCTATTAGAGTTGGCAATCTGGAGTGAGTGTAGTTCTAGTACAGTGATGGCCGTAAAAGCCAAACTGAAGCAAATTAGGCAATAAATGTTCAAAATAAGGGGAAGAGCCTGGGCCTAGTGGCTCACACCTATTATCCAAGCACTTCGGGTGGCCAAGGCAGGCAGATCGCATGAAGTCAGGAGACCAGTCTCGTGGTCAACATGGTGAAACCCTGTCTCTACTAAAAATACAAAAATGAGCCGGGCATGGTGGTGAGTGCCTGTGAGGCGGGAGAATAGCTTAAACCCAGGAGATGGAGGTTGCAGGGAGCCAAGATCGCACCACTGCCCTCCAGCCTGGGCGACAGAGCAAGATTTCCTCTCAAAAAATACATAGGAAAAAAAGTAAGATTTAAGAAAGGGAGGCAGAGTTATCATAAGGCTTTGGTTTTTAGGTGACAGAACAAAACTATTTTTAGACAAAAAAAAAAAAAAAGAAATAAAGATTTAATTTACAAAGAGGAGAAGGAAAAGAAGTTACCTAATGGAAGTTAGGGCCCGAAAAAGTAGTAGTAGACAGCACTAGAACACCAAGTTAGAACCTGGGACAGATACTTCTGTCTCTGAGAAAGAAGTTCAGGAACAGCAGTAAGAACGAACACACACACACGTAAGTTTAGAAGCAGAAGAAAGAGCAGTTGGGAAAGTACAGATTTTTTTCTACCATTTTTCTTTTCTTTTATAGATACATATCTTTTAGAGACAGTCAATGTTGCCCCGGCTGGAGTGCAGTGGCATAATCATGGCGCACTGCAGCCTCGACCTCCCAGGCTCACGTGATTCTCCCACCTCAGCTTTTCAAGTGGCTGGGACCACAAGAGTGCGCTGCCAAGTTCAGCTAATTTTTAAAATTTTTTATAGAGGTGCGGTCTCCCTATGTTGCCCAAGCTGGTCTCAAACTCCTAAGCTCAAGAGATCCTCCCACCTCAGCCTCCCAATGCAAGCTTTCTTTGTCTCTCTTCTTTAGGCTCAGGTAACAGCCCAAAGGGCAGGGCTAAAGACAGACTCCTTGATCTCACAGGCCCTCAAGAGTCTAAGCACAAATTTCTCTCCTCTTCAAGCCAAAAAAGAGAAAGACACATGCAAATCAGTTCCCATGACTCAACCAGTTATGTGCATTTCAGCTTGCATTCAAATTAGCTTAGGCCCTACACATCAAAACATTTGTTAAAATGAATGAATATGAAGGAAAACATTCTAGGCAGAGGTTACTCTGCAAAAGCAGAGTAACTAGTGTGGTCTGGAAAAATAAATTACTTATTCACATGTAATAGTGAAGGGCTGGCCTGGCACAGTGGCTCATGCCTGTAATCCTAGCACTTGGGAGGCCGAGGCGGTGGATCACCTTGAGGTCAGGAGTTCAAGACCAGCCTGGACAACATGGCGAAATCCCTCTCTACCAAAAATACAAAAAATTAGCCAGGCGAGGTGGCATGCGCCTGTGGTCCCAACTACTCAGGAGGCTGAGGAGGGAGGACTGCTTGAGTCTGTAAGGTACAGGTTGCAGTGAGTCAAGATCGTGCCACTGTACTCCAGCCTGAATAACAGAGTGAGACTCTATCTCAAAAAAAAAAAAAAAAAAAAAAGAATAGTGAAAGGCTAATAACAATGCAAGCAACCATAACAGATACAAAAATAAGTACTACATCAACGCCTAGCTGATACAAATGTCAATTAGCACAAGATCCTTAAAACAATCGGAAAAATTAAACATTTATATATATATATATATATATATATATATATATATAAAATAGTGAAAGTCCATTACCAAGAAAACAATCATTAGCAGTTTTGAATAGATTGTTCCAGAGATTTCCTATTTATGTACTAGCAAGTATCACTTTTACAAAAATGAAGTCATACTTCATTGTTCTGCTTTTTTCATATTACCAATTTTTCACAGTAAATAAGTAATCTTCTATTTTTCCAGACCACACTAGTTACTCTGCTTTTGCTCATACTGTAACCTCTGTCTAGAATATTTCCCTTCACATTCATTCATTTTAACAAATGTTACAATTAATGCTACAATAAACATTCTTCATACATGTGTGTACATACAGGTCTGTGGACAGATGTGTGTTTCCAAAGATAAATTCTGTAAGTGGAAGTAGCAGGTTAGAGAGTATGAACATTCTAATTTTAATAGATAATACCAAACAGCCCCCTAAATTGAACTTTACCTATAAAGTCTCTCAATACAGGCTGATAGCATAACACCAATAAGATGGGGTTTAGAGACACAACCCTCTAACTCTGACTTAATTCAAAAGACATCTTAGAGTACCTATACCAGTAATATACTGCATTTCCACTAAGCAATTTTCCACAAACATTATTTCCCTTAACTAAGCTTTCTTCTCCAAACACATGTAATTTATAAGCACATGCTCCACAAAAATCTCAAACATGAAAAACTTACTAAGCAGACTCCACAGACGGGGGAAGAGGGGTGAATGTGAAGACCCAGTCCTGATTACCACAGTTAACAGTTTGGTATTTGTTTTTCCAGATTTATCTGATGCATATATAAACAAACATGTTATTTTCAAACCCAAATAAAATTATGCTAGTCAATTAATATTCTATTAATTTCATTGCACATATTATGGATATCCTTCCATAGCAATATATAACACATCAATCATATCCTTTTAAATAGGTGTACAGCATTTTATTACAGGATGTACCAGAAATTAAGCTATCTCCCATTGGTGGACATTAAGACGGTTCCCAATTTTTTGCTTAACAAACCATACTACTTTGAACATCCTCATAGATACACTGAGTATTTAGGTAGGACAATACTTCTAGAAGTAGAATTAATGGGTATCAAGTTGCTTTCCAAAATTATTAATAGTACCATTTTATATTCCCACTGGTATGTAAACATACTTGTTTCTGTATAATCTTGCCAATATTTGATATAAACAATTATTTTATATATTGCCAACCTGAGAGGCAAATTTTTTCTAAATTTTCATTTCTCTGATCATTAGGGAACTCAGCATCTTTCATATATCTATCATGTATATTTCTCCTATGAATTGCCTATTCATTTATTTTGTCCATTTTCTATAGCACGCTGCTCAATGGAAATACAACACAAACTACATAATGTAATTTTAAATGTTCTAGTAGCCACATGTTATAAAGTAAAATTAGGCCAGGCGCAGTGGCTTATGCCTTTCCCAGCACTTTGGGACACTGAGGCAGGTGGATCATCTGAGGTCAGGAGTTTGAGACCAGCCTGTCCAACATGGTAAAACTCCGTCTCTACTAAAAATATAAAAATTACCTGGGTGTAGTGGCGGGCACCTGTAATCTCAGTTATGCAGGAAGCTGAGGCAAGAGAATCGCTTGAACCTAAGAGGCAGAGGTTGCAGTGAGCCTAGACTGCATCAGTGCACTCCAGTTTGGATAACAGAGTGAGACTCCGTTTCAAAAAAATACATAAAAAGTAAAAATAAACAGGTAAAATCTGTGTTAATATATTTTAATTAGTTCGTATCTAAATATTATCATCTCAACATATGATCAGTATAAAAATTCTTAAGGCATTTTACATTTTTGTACTAAGTCTTCAAACTCCAGCTTTTACACTTATTATACACTTGGAGTACTTCTCAATATAGAACTAGCCACATTTCATGTGCTGATTAACCGCATGTTGCTAGAGGCTACTGTATGGGATAATGTGGGTCTACAGGATCTTTATATGTCAGAGCTCAGATTTCCCCCATTTCAGCCTTTTTTTCCCCTATATTTTTATTTTTACTGTACAAATAATTTAAAAGCAAAGGCTTCAAATAATGTAAAATTATGAAGAACAAAACATGACAGTCTTCTTTATTACCTCACAGTACCATCTCCAAGCTAACCGTATCAGCCATTGAAGTACATTCTCACAGCCTATTTTTACATATTATATAAATGCATATATATCCATATGTATTTTACATTGTCTTAACCTTCTTCTAAGATAATACCCATCAGAAATACCATATTCAACTCTACATAATATTCAACAGGATGGATAGATCAAAATTTGTTTTTTAATAGACACGTAATACATTTATATCTCATTGTAAAAACTTAAAACATACAAATAAAGTCAATTTCTTTTGACCACCCTTCCCCATAAGTCTCTTAAATTACCCAATGTTGTTAACAACATGACCTGTATCCATGGATCTTTTTCTATGTATTACAATAATAGATATTATATTAATAGTAAGCTTTTACCTGTAACATATGCTACAAATGCTTTTAATCTAACTTGTTTGTCTTTTAATTTTAGGGCATCTTTCATTATACCAATTTAAATTTATCTTTCCTTTATAACTTGCCATACAAAGTCATAAAGTGAGTGAGTGTCTTGTCATACAAAGAAAGGCCTGTCTCATACCAAGTCTTATACCAGAAAATTGTCCTATATTTTATTCTAGTACCTCTATGATTTAGGGGTTTTATGTACATATTTCATCTACGTGGATTTTATTTTGGAGTGAAGAAATGGATATGAGTCCGAATTGTTTGCACTACCCTTCTACCACCACCACTTGCAATGTCTAGCAGTGTCTACCCTTCTTATCTCTATGACCCCTAAGACTATATCCCAGCCCATAAAGATGGAAAGGCAGAAGGCTACGTAGAGTATAGCACAGAAAGGAGGGTGGGGATTAACTGCAGAGAGGAAAAACTTGACAAACACTACTTCAGCCAGGTGGTCAAGGTCAACATCAACAGTCATAAACCATGCAGACAGTATGTGCTCTTGATAAGATGAAAGTATCATTTTGCCTTTGTGATCTTTCTCCTAAGAATTCATTAACTTAGTCCAAGCATGACAAATCATCAAATTCCAATATACCCACAATATATTTATATATCTTCTATAATATCTGTCCAGTAACCTCTCAAAACTGTCAAAGTCATCAAAAACAAGGAAAGTCTAAGGAACAGTCACAACCAAGAGGAGTCTAAGGAGTCATGACAGCTAAATGGATTGTGGTAACCCGGAACAGAACAAGGACATTAAGTAAAAACTAAGGAAACTGAAATACTGCATAGACTTCAGTTAATAATACAATCAATATTGGTTCATTATTTCTAACAAACATACCATGCTAAGATATTAATAATAGGGGAAACCATGCGTGGGATGCATGAAGGGATATATATGGGAACTTTGTTCTATTTGCTCCATTTTTCTCTAAATTTAAAACTGTTTAAAAAACAATTAAGCCTATCAATTTTTTTTTTTTTTTTTTTTTTTTGAGACGAGTCTCACTCTGTCGCCCAGGCTGGAGTGCGGTGGCCGGATCTCAGCTCACTGCAAGCTCCGCCTCCCGGGTTTACGCCATTCTCCTGTCTCAGCCTCCCGAGTAGCTGGGACTACAGGCGCCCGCCACCACACCCGGATAGTTTCTTGCATTTTTTTAGTAGAGACGGGATTTCACCATGTTAGCCAGGATGGTCTCGATCTCCTGACCTCGTGATCCACCCGTCTCGGCCTCCCAAAGTGCTGGGATTATAGGCTTGAGCCACCGCGCCCAGCCCTATCAATTTTATAAAAAGCAAATACTTCAGAAGTAGAAGAGTATAGGTAAACATGTGCCTCTAATTTTGACCACATTCATTAAAAACAAAATACCCACTGGATCCATATAGAAATTTATCTTTTTTTTTTTTTTTTTGAGACACAGTCTGGCTCTGTCACCTAGGCTGGAATGCAGTGGCACAATCTTGGCTCACTGCAACCCCCACCTCCTGGTTTCAAGTGATTCGCCTGCCTCAGCCTCCCGAGTAGCTGCTACTACAGGCACCCGCCGCCACGCCCGGCTAATTTTTTTTGTATTAGTAGAGATGAGGTTTCACCATATTGGCCAGGCTGGTCTTGAACTCCTGACCTTGTGATCTGCCCACCTTGGCCTCCCAAAGTGCTGGGATTACAGGCATGAGCCACCGCAACCTGCAGAAATTTATCTTAAGAAAAAAATCTAAAGAAGGAAAATAGATTGCAAGGATGCACAGTACAGTTTTACCAATATTAGAAAAAATACAAATAAGCTAATTTATCCAAAAATAGAGAAAGAAGCAAAAAATTAAAGTTATATTCACTCGGAATATTATTTACCTATTACAAATGATAATTTCAAGGCTATAGGAGATAGGAAATGTTTATCATATAACGCAAATTTTTTTAAAAAAAATACAAATTGTAGGCCAGGCGCTATGGCTCACACCTGTAATCCCAGTACTTTGGGAGGCCGAAGCAGGTGGATCACCTGAGGTCGGGAGTTTGAGACCAGCCTGACCAACATGGAGAAACCCCATTCCTACCGAAAATACAAAATTAGCTGGGCGTGGTGGTGCATGCCTGTAATCCCAGCTACTCGGTAGGCTGAGGCAGGAAAATCGCTTGAACCCGGGAATTGCAGGTTGAGGTGAGCCAAGATCACGCCATTGCACTCCACCCCAGGTAATAAGAGCGAAACTCCATCTCAAAAAAAAAAAAAAAAAAAAAAAATTGTAGAATATGAATGCAAATTTGGGTATTCCTTTTTTTTTAAATCTTACATGAACCACATATACCAAAATGTTAAGTGATTAAAAACAGACAAGGCTAAACACGGAGGCTAATGCTTGTAATCCTAGCGCTTTTGGGAGGCCAACACAGGAGGATCATTTGAGGCCAGGAGTTCAAGACCAGCCTAGGAACGTAGTGAGACCCCATCTCTACCAATAATTTTAAAATTAGCTGGGTGTGGTGGGTGGTGTGCATCTACAGTCCTAACTACTCAGGAGACTGAGGTGGGAGGATCACTGGAACCCAAGAGTTCGAGATTACAGTGAGCTATGAACATGAGACTGAACTCCAGCTGGACAACAGTGAGACCCTGTATCTATAAAAATAAATAAAAAGTAAAAGTAAAAAACAAATACTAAGATCTTAGTAAAGATCTTACTCTTCAGTAAAGAGAAGTCTATGGTAAACTTACAACTAGTTTTTCAAATACTATGTTTTGGTTTTTTTTTCTTTTTTGCAACAGAGTTTCACTCTATTGCCCAGGCTGGAGTGCAGTGGTGCAATATTGGCTCACTGCAACCTCCGCCTCCTGGGTTCAAGTGATTATTCTGCCGCAGCCTCCCAAGTAGGTGGGAGGTGCCCACCACCACGCCTGACTAATTTTTTGTACTTTTAGTAGAGACATTTAAGAAGAGACAAGGTTTCACCATGTTGGCCAGGCTGGTCTCGAACTCCTGACCTCAAGTGACCCGCCCGCCTCAGCCTCCCAAAGTGCTAGGATTACAGGCATGAGCCACAGCACCCAGCAGCCCTTGTCTATTTTTCAGTCTATTATAAATGATAATAAATAACAAGTCTCTTTTACTAAAAGCATTTAACTGAAATTACCATTTCATCTCAAATCCAGTCATGCTACATCTTGTGCTAAAAACTACAGAGCAAAAGTACACTACAACAAACACACCCTGCTGCAGGGGCAGAAAGAGCCTGGCATCTAAGCCGATGCCACACCCCATAAGGGTCTGCATGTGAATAACTTTTATCTGTGATTGGCAGTTTCAGATCTCAACCAAAAGGCTAACAGAACAAAAGAGTAAAGAAATTCCAAGTAGCAGCTAATGGGCAGAAAAGCATTTGTCCATTTTCCTATGCTATCAAGCCAATTAAATTTTTTTTAAATTACCAATATACTTCAATTACTACAAATAAAGCATACTATCGCTGCGCAAAAATAGCACTTTTGAATATAACATCAAAAGAAACATCCAAGAAAGCAAACATAAAATAATAATAAATGTGGGCCCATTGCAGTGGCTCACACCTGTAATCCCAGCACTCTTGGAGGCCAAGGCAGGACGACAGCTTGAGCTCAGGAGTTTGAGACCAGTCTGAGCAACATAGTGAGACTCTGTCCCTACAACAACAATCATCATCATCATCATCATCATCAACATGCAATGAGGATTTGTTTAAAGCAAACTCCAAAATCTAACAGGGAAAAAAATTACCAAGAAAAAATAAAATAGAGATATTGTAACACAGAATTTGTTACACTAAAACCAAGAGCATACCCAGAAAACATCCTTCACTCACACCACCACCTAACCAAAGCAAGGTCTCACTTCTCCCAAAGATTTCAAACCACAAATTTACAAATTCTTTTCATCAACCTGAATTCTTTAATTTGGATGGTTATGGACTTTTTTTTTTTTTTTTAATCTGATAAAACCTATGGTTGTTCTCCCTGGAAAAACACAAATGTACAAAGTCTGGCACATCATTCCGAAGGTTTCACACCTCCAAAGCCAACTGTAGACTTTCAGACAATTCATGTATTCCATAGCTTAAATGTTTAATAACATACACAAACCCTCATTCTTAAAAAAAGATAATAAGTGGGAAAGACCCTTCCAATTATGTAATCCACTCATTCCCAAACTATTTTTTTAAAGGAATAAAAGAATGGCTACTCCATAGGCAGAGCAGCAGCCTCACTCCCAAACTATTCTAACCATCACCCACCTAAGTAGGACAAGAGATCTAACCTTCCTACCTCCTCCCATTTTCTAGTACACAAATAACTCCCTAATGAAGAATTGTAGCAATGTAACAAGCACACAAGGGCAAAACGGTCCACAAAAATTTAAATGTAACATTAATTCTACAATTATATTCATCCAAAAATAACAGCAATTGGAACCACAGCCAATTTGAGACAACACCACTGATGCAGTGAAAATAATATCTTCTGAGTGTGGGCATGTATAGGATTAATTTTCTAGTGCTGCCAAAGCATGGTATAGCTGGCAGATTTCTTAGAAGAAAACTAAACTAGAGCCCTCAGTAAGTTCTAGAAGCCGGCTAATTTTAGTTTGTGAATACTAAACTTCAGTAATCCTTAGTAACTCAGATTATTGGTAGGCAGCCTATTCTAATACATAAATATCAGAGGTTATGGGAATGGAATAACAACAACCCCTGAGAAATGAGGGACAACTTGTTTTTCTGGTTCATTATCCATTAGGAAAAGCTTCTGATCTAGTGTGTGTCTTGGACAATACTGAGCAAGCACGAATCTAAGCCAATAATTTTCAACAATTTTTCCACTGTGATTCTGAGTAATGGCTTACCAACAGCATAAAATGAACCTCCTAAACTGGAACCCACATACCTCACTAGAGAGGAATATAAAATAGATCAACTGCTTCGGAAAACAATTTAGAATTTCCTCAAAATGTTAAACATAGGTTACCATGTAAGTCAGCAATTCCACCCCTAAGTATGAGCCCAAAATAAATAAAAATGTGTCTCAAAACCTGTATACAAATGCTCACAGCAGCATTATTCATAATGGCCAAAAAGTGGAAACAACCAAGTGGAAGCAAATGTCCATCAAATACAGATGAATGAATAAACAAAATGTGCTATATCCATATCATCCATAAATTATTATTTGGCCATAAAAAGGAATGAAGTATTGATCCATGCGATAACATTGATGAATCTTGAAAACACTATGGTAAGTAAAAGAAGTGAGTCGCAAAAGACCATATATTGTATAATTCCATTTATATGAAATGTCTAAGATAAGCAATTACATAGACACAGAAAGTAGACTAGTGGCTACCTAGAGCTAGGGGTGTTGGAGATGGAAAGCGACTGCCATTGGATATAGGAGGTTCTTTTAAGAACGATGAAAATGTTCTAAAATTAGATAGTGATACTGGTTGTGCAAGTCTGTGAATATACTAAAAAACACTGAACTATGAACTTTAAAAGGGTGAATTTTGTAATATATATCTTAATAAAGCTGTTTTTTATCTATTCAAATGACACACAAGGTGTTTTAGGCTCTACCTTCTGCCTACCTTTCCAGGTATTTCAACCTTCCCACCTCCACCTCCATTTGATCTTATTCCCATGCCCCCTCTCTTTGCACCTGTGGAACCACCTACCTTCTGAGTGACACTTCCACTAATGATAGCTTCCTTTGCCACAGTCCCATTTCGTCTCATATTATCTCATTAAACTACATACCAGCTAGTATTGTTATTTTTATTTTCATGCCTGCCCCACTTCTATTAGACTGTGAGCTCCTGAATGGCTCTTTAACTTCAAATACCTAGTGCCCAGCAGTCAGCCACGTGGTAGGCACTAAAATATTCTTTAATAAGCACAGGTTAGCATCCTTTCAACTGCACAGAAGACAAACAAACCGAGGAACTTGAGTTTGAATCCCATTGCAAGTACTTCCTAGCTCTGTGGACTTCCACATGACATAGGTTCAATTTCCTAACCAAGTAATGTGGATACAGTAGATCCCCTTATCTGTAGTTTCACTTTCTGAAGTTTTAGGTACCTGTGGTTGACCACGGTCTGAAAATATAAAGTGGATAATTCCAGAAATAAACACTTCATAAATTTTTAATTGTGCACCATCCTGAGTAGCATGGTAAAATCTTGCATTGCCCTCCTCTGTCCCAACCAGGACGAAAATCATCCCTTTGTTCAGGGTGTATCCACTGTGTCTATGCTGCCTGCCCGTTAGTCACTTAGCAGCTGTCTCAGTTATCAGATTGACTGTCACAGTATCACAGTGCTTGTGTTCAAGTAACCCTTATTTGATTAATAATGACCCCAAAGTGCAAGAGTAGTGAGGCTGGCAATTCAGATATGCCAAGGAGAAGTGACTTCCTTTAAGTGAAAAGGTGAAAGTCTTCAACTTAATATGGAAAGGAAAAAATTGTATGCTGAGGTTGCTAAGATCTACAGTAAGAACAAGTCTTATATCTGTGAAATTGTTAACAGTATATTGTTATAATTGTTCAATTTTATTATTAATCTCTTACTGTGCCTAATTTATAAATTAAACTTTATCATAGGTACATATATACAGGAAAAGACATAGTGTATATCGGTTTCTGTACTATCCATGGTTTCAGGCATTCACTAGGGGTTTTGGAATGTATTCCTTGCCAGTAAGCAAGTACTACTGTAATTGTACCTAAATGCCAGGTTATTTTAAGGCCTAGATATCACGTCTGGAAAACATCTGGCACATAGAAGGTGTCCATAAATAATGATTATTACAACAATCATTTCAACATTATTTTAATTACAATCACTAATCAACTTGTTTTACTGAAACAAATTAGAGTTGTACCAATTATTAATAAAGGGATATGTTTTTCTCACTGTAATCAATATTTGAGAAAAAAGTTATCATTTCTATCTAGAGGCTTAGGGTCCCAAATATACAAAGCATTAAGACCTAAAAGCCTCAAAGAAGATAACTTCTCTATACAAACTTAGTTCTTAATTCTAGTTCTGCAATTTAACAACCTCCGTATACATTTTTATGCACAAATTATAAGCTCAGATTTTTATAAATGTTGAGTTTAGCCTTCAAAAGATCAACCAATAAGCCAGGAGACATAAAAGAACAGGAATAGTAAACTAATACCGAAGTGGTTAGTACTCAAATTCTATTGAAGACTTAAATCAAAACTAATTTTTGAAGAATAGTCAACAACTCTGAACAAGACAACTCACCCACACAAAGGGGGATAAAAATACCTAAGAATAGCTTGCGACTCAGCCTGCATTTCTATAAGGGGTGCAAGGGGACCTGACTACTTAGCCTATTGTCATCTGTCTCGTATCAAGACTAAATATTACAGCAAAACTATTTACGTGGCATGAATAAAAAGTACAGAGGGAAAGAAATTCAGATAGATGCTTCACTTTCAAGTAAAATATCGCCTCTTTGAAACAAAGACAACTTTCAAGTTTTGAAGCCATACAAGAAAACAAAAGAAAGAATAAACAGATTCTGCATCATCTATATAATAAATATTTAAAATTTCCTTGAAAACAAACTTAAAAGGTAAACAAATGGGGAAAAATCACAAGACATGATAAGCAGTTAATATTTTAATGTACATAGGGCTATTAAAATAGATAATGAAAACACTAAAACCTCAAATAATCTACGAAAGAAGAAACAGAAGAAATAAAAGTAGTTAATAAATGTTAACATCATTAATAATTAGGAAAACGAGGCTAGGCACAGTGGCTCATCCTGTAATCCCAGCACTTTGGGAGGCTGAGCAGGGGCAAATCGTCTGAACTCAAGAGATCGAGGCCAGTCTGGGAAACATGGTGTAAACCTGCCTTCAGGAGTTCCAGGCCAACCTGGGAAACATGGTGTAAACCTGCCTCAATAAAAACTACAAAAAAATTAGTTGGTCCCAGCAGGAGGCTGAGGTGGCAGGATGGCTGGAGGCCAAGAGAAGGAGGTTGCAGTGAGCTGAGATCCCGCCACTGCACTCCAGCCTGGGCAACAGAGCCAGACCCTGTCTCAAAAACAAAACAAAACAAAACATTGGCCAATATCTAGGGCTAGCAAAGGTGAATGAAACTGGGTGCTTGCAGGCATAGCCCATGGGAGTACATATTGGTACAACTCTTCGGAAGGCACTCTGAAAACATGTATCAAGAGTCCTACCAATATTCATATCCTGTAAAGCAATAATTTCATTTCTGGGAATCTGTCATAAGGAAATAACAGTAAATGCGGGAAATGCTTTAATTACAAAGATATGGCAGCATTAGTAATTACTGAAAAAAACTAAAAATGCATGTTCAAAAATAAAATATACTAAGCCAAAGTATCACGCTTCCACTTAAAATCAAATTCATATGATACGTGAATTATATCTCAATAAAGCTACTTTGTGATCAAGTTCAGTTAGACCACATAATAACATGGAAACTGCTTATGTTCTTACAATTTAAAACTTACATTTTGATATAAATGTCCATATTTATCATTATGAAAAATTAAAACAGCAGCCATCCATCATCAATATTTACTAAGTGCCAAGCCCTACACTACAAGTCATTACAAGTTATCATGGTTACCTCGTTATCACTGATACCATCACCAGGCCCATCCTGGAAGGGTTTCAGGCTCAGGGCCATCACCAACTGTGGGGCTGGCCCAAGATAAATTACACTTTAAAGAAGGCCTCACTAAACATTTTCATAGGCTCCTTGGGAATGTTAAAAACAAATCTGGAAATTGAGCCCAGTGGGATTGTGGGTCTGTTCTACCCTACTTTCCAGCCCTCTTATATAGATTATTCCGATGGTAAGATTAAAAATTAAGGGCAAAAAGGCTAATTTCTTTCCAGTCACGGGGTAAAACAAAGACCAAAATAAGAACTATGTTAGGTCAGTTTGAAATTTCTCAATGAACCAAGTTAAAATAATAGGCAACATTAGGCACTTACACTAAGCAGAAGTCACTGTGCTAATAAGCACTTTAGATTACATATACCACCACCAGGAGCTAGGTAATGTTTCCCTATTTCACACATGAGTAAACACAAACTGAAGGGAATTAAAGTAACTTGCCCAAGATTATACAGTTATTTGGTGTCAGAGCTGGGAGCAGGAGGTCTAACTTCAGAGGCTGTACTCTTATCTTCTATAGTTATGATGAAAATAAATGAAATTTTTATTAAAATCACATATACTTTATCTAAAAGGAATATACATTTGTGAAGAAAATGATCTAAAGAATATGAAACAGTTAACTAAAACGAGTGTTTACCTTCTGGCAATAGTCCCCTATTCCACTAAATGTCTACCATAATCCATGCTGAATAGCTCCACAAGTAAACAAATCATTTAATGTCCTGATGTATCTATGAAATTATATTTTAAATGAACCTCCTGAAATAACACTATACATTCTGCAAATGAAATATGCTGCCCTCTTGGAGCTGTGAAAATACATATTTCTTGTAACTGTCCTAATTCTGTTCAGCTTCCTCCCTTCCTCTCCCACTTCCTCTTTGCTCTCAGATCCTTTAAGACCAGTTCAGTTTCTCCTCCTCAAGAATACCTATATTCACACTTTACCCAAGAGAACTCTAACATTAGTGTCTGCGCTCTACAGTGGTAGGATGTTACAAAATCCAAAAAATGAACTCAAGTAAAAAATACAGTATTTCTGATGCACCTTCAACTTTAGATCTATCCACTTACAGAATTAACTATAAACATCCTTATTTTTCTACTTCACACTTGGAATTCTGCCTTTAAAATCAGCACACAGGCCAGGCACGGTGGCTCAAGCCTGTAATCCCAAGCACTTTGGGAGGCCGAGACGGGCAGATCACGAGGTCAGGAGATCAAGACCATCCTGGCTAACACGGTGAAATCCCGTCTCTACTGAAAAATACAAAAAACTAGCCAGGCGTGCTGGCGGGCGCCTGTAGTCCCAGCAACTTGGGAGGCTGAGGCAGGAGAATGGTGTAAATCCTGGAGGCGGAGCTTGCAGTAAGCTGAGATCCAGCCACTGCACTCCAGCCTGGGTGACAGAGCGAGACTCTGCCTCAAAAAAAAAAAAAAAAAAATCAGCACACAGTAACCAAAACAGCATGGCACTGGTACCAAAGCAGACATATAGGCCAATGGAGCAGAACAGAGACCTCAGGAATACCACCACACATCTACAACCATCTGATCTTCGACAAACAAGACAAAAACAAGCAATGGGGAAAGGATCTCCTATTCTGTAAATGCTGTTGGGAAAACTGGCTAGCCATATGCAGAAAACTGAAACTGGACCGTTTCCTTACACCTTATACAAAAATTAACCTGAGATGAATTAAAGACTTAAATGTAAAACCCAAAACCATAAAATCCTAGAAGAAAACCTACGCAATACCATTCAAGACACAGGCACGGGCAAAGACTTCATGACAAAAATGCCAAAAGCAATTGCAACAAAAGCCAAAATTGACAAATAGGATCTAATTAAACTAAAGAGCTTCAGCACAGCAAAAGAAACTATCATCAAGCCAGCGTGGTGGCTCACGCCTATAATCCCAGCACTACAGGAGCCTGAGGTGGGAGGATCACCTGAGGTCAGGAATTCCAGACCAGCCTGGCCTGCATGGTGAAACTCTGTCTCTACTAAAAAAAAAAAAAAAAATACAAAAAGGCCAGGCATGGTGACTCACACCTGTAATCCCAGCACTTTGGGAGGCCAAGGCAGGCGGATCACCTGAGGTCAGGAGTTTGAGACCAGCCTGGACATGATGAAACCCCGTTTTTGCTAAAAATACAAAAATTAGCCGGGCATGGTGGCAGGTGCCTGTAATCCCAGCTACTCGGGAAGCTGAGGCAGGAGAATCACTTGAACCTGGGAGGCGGAGGTTGCAGTGAGGTGAGATCGCGCAACATTGCACTCCAGCCTGAGGGACAACAGCAAGACTTCGTCTCAAAAAAAAAAAAAAAAAAGTTTGGCGTGGTGGCACATGCCTATAATCCCAGCTACTCGGGAGGCTGAGGCAAGAGAATTGTTTGTATCTGGTAGGCAGAGATTGTGGTGAGCCAAGATTGCACCACAGCACTCCAGCCTGGGAGACAGAGCAAGACTCTGTCTCAAAAAAAAAAAAAAAAAAAGAATATCACCAGACTGAACAGGCAACCTACAGAATGGGAGAAAATTTTTGCAATCTACCCATCTGACAAAGGTCTAATATCCAGAATTTACAAGAAACTTAAACAAATCTACAAGAAAAAAAAACAACCCCATCAAAAAGTGGGCAAAGGATACGAATAGACACTTCTCAAAAGAAGACATTTTCGAGGCCAACAAACATGAAAAAAAGCTCAACATCACTGATCATCAGAGAAATGCAAATCAAAACCACAATGATGGCTGGGCATGGTGCAGTGGCTCAAGCCTGTAATCCTAGCACTTTGAGAGGCCGAGGCGGGTGGCTCACCTGAGGTTAGGGGTTTGAGACCAGCCTGGCCAACATGGTGAAACCCTGTCTCTACTAAGAAGACAAAAATTGGCAGGGCATGGTGGCGGGCGTCTGTAATCCCAGTTACTTGGGAGGCTGAGGCAGAAGAATCGCTTGAGCCCAGGAGGCGGAGGTTGCAGAGAGCCGGGATCGTGCCATTGCACTTCAGACTGGGCAACAAAAGTGAGACTCCGTCTCAAAAAAAAGAAAAAAAACACACACACACACAATGAGATACCATTTCATGTTAGTCAGAATGGTGATTATTAAAAAGCCAGGAAACAACAGATGCTGGTGAGGCTGTGGTGAAATGGAACGCTTTTACGCTGTTGCTGGGAATGTGAATTGCTTCAACCACAGTGGAAAATAGTATGGCGATTCCTCAAGGACCTAGAACCAGAAATACCATTCGACCCAGCAATCTCATTAATGGGTATATACCCAAAGGAATATAAATCATTCTACTATAAAGACACATGCATATGTATGCTTATTGCAGCACTATTTACAATAGCAAAGACACCGAACCAACCCAAATGCCCATCAATGATAGATTGGATAAAGAAAATGTGACACTACGCACCATGGAATACTATGGAGCCATAAAAAGGAATGAGATCATGTCCTTTGCAGAGACATGGATGAAACTGGAAGCCATCATCCTCAGCAAACTAACACAGGAACAGAAAACCAAACACCGCATGTTCTCACTCATAAGTGGGAGTTGAACACTGAGAACACATGGACACAGAGAGGGGCACAACACACACCAAGATCTGTTGTGGGGGTGGGAAATGAGGGGACTTAGAGGACGGGTCAATAGGTGCAGCAAACCACCATGGCACATGTATACCTATGCAACAAACCTGCACGTTCTGCATGTGTATCCCATTTTTTGTTTTTTTTTTAAGAAGTAATTTTTTTTAAGAATTTTTTTAATTTAAAAAAAAATCGGCGCACAGGAAAGTCTGCCTTTCTTCAAAAATAGTTTTCTACAAATTTTTTCCATAAATAAGTAAGGTACTAAAAAAACTTGGATCCAAAAAATGAAAAAGAAAATGCATGTTAGATGGTAATAAATGTATCACATTTTTGGTAATGTAATTTGTTTATTCTGAATCATTTCTGCAACTTAATATATTTTACAAGTAAATATAATATGTAAAAATGCTACCTAATAGACTAATATGTACTTTCACTCAACACATTTTTTTTTTACTGAATGTCCATATAACTCTTTTTTTTTTTTTTTTTTGAGACGGAGTCTCACTCTTGCTCAGGCTGGAGTGCAGTGGCACGACCTCAGCTCACCGCAACCTCCGCCTCCCAGGTTCAACGATTCTCCTGCCTCAGCCTCTTAAGTGGCTGGGACTACAGGTGCGCGCCATCACGCCTGGCTAATTTTTTGTATCTTTTAGTAGAGACAGGGTTTCACCATATTGGCCGGTCTCAAACTCCTGACCTTGTGATCTGCCCGCCTCAACCTCCCAAAGTGCTGGGATTACAGGCGTGAGCCACCGTGCCCGACCTATATAACTCTTTTTTAAATTTATGAACCAAGATGACGATACCAGATAAGGCACAGGTGCTGAAGTTAAAAGGATCTTGGTTTGAAACCTGGCTATTGTACTTACTAGCTCAGAGACCTAAAGTAGTCAAACTTCAGGTTAACATTTCACTTATCTTTTTGATGGGAGGATAATAATTACTCCTAGGGCCTTAGTAAGCTTTAAATGATTATGTAAAACACTTAGCATAGAGTCTAACATGCAGTTACGTGCTCGATAAATGACAACCATGGTAAACGTATTTTATACTGAACAAAGTATAGTTGAAGGAGACAGCCAATATGTGATCCTTTTGTCTTACTAAAGATGGAAATTTGTGAAACTCTACATTAAAACTAAAAATCCTAAGGTTACATACGAAATTTCCCACTCTTTAAAAAAGATACACTAACTACATAAGGTTAAATGATTTTTTAAAATAAGAAAGAAAAAAAAAAGAAAAGCTTCTTGAAAGCTGCTGAGTTTGGGTGACGGGTACATGCTATTTTTGTGAAAATACAAATTTTTTAACACTATTAATCCAATCCCCAGAACATGCCTAATACACCTCCTTATATTCAGGAGAGAGCAAGATTTTAGCCTTGAGAGGTATTGAAAAATGGTACCTCCCTGCTTAATAATTCTGTACAGGTCAAGTTTTCTCGGACGAGTTTACCTTTCATTATAAAGGTGGGCACAGGGAATAGTTATCAATACATGGAAGGGAGAAAAAATGCAAGCTTTTCAACTGCTTATTAATACTACATCAAAATAGCTGCAATGAACATTTTTTCCACGTTTTCAAAAACATAAAATACATCCACTTTATTTACTTTTGTAATTACAAGAGACTGACAGGCACGGCCAAAAAAAAGCTCAAGGTAAACACATCAGAATTGTCAGTATCTTTAAATTTTGAAGGACGTCATTACTAATTCGTGTAAATGTTTTATGCGATGTTTCTAGGTAGCTTTTAGGTTTTACCACTGATTAACAACATAGCACATCAGCACAGGGAGAGAGGCAATTTTTCGAAATGCTTAAGAAGCTTTAACCTACAAGAGCTTACGCTACCTAAACTGAGCTAACAACGTAAAATTTCAAGTCACACCTTGCCTATTTCTGAGTAAGCAAGCAAACACTGTGAAACAAACTAGAAGCACAGAGCAAAGCAAGTCATTTCTGTGCTAACCTTAATTCCTATCATAACGGGGTTGGCTTCATCAAAACATATTCCTATTTCGGTATTAACACAAGTTTCAAATAAAGCACACTTGCCATTGGTAATTCTGGAGCGACAAAGCGCATAATTAATAAATCCAAATGGAGCATCTTTCTACAGGATGCAAAGCCATCTGCAGTTTCAGCCTCGGTTTACCCACTCACTATGCATATGCAGACGTCTTTTAAAAAAAATAAATAAATAAATAAACTTTATCTGGCCTGAGCGATTACATCCCTCGGTGCTTCCTGTATATTCTGGAAGTCAATAACGCTGAAGGTAAATTTAACATTTCCAACTCCGGAGGAACGCGAGCGGTGGACGCCAAGCATCCGCCCACTGTCCTCTCGTGACTCGGGCTACTTTGACGCACTGGGATGCGGCTCACCTGACATTCCGCACCAACCCTTGCCAGGAAGGAAAACCAACTCCGCGAAAATAAAATGGGTCCCGGAGGAGGCGTGCGGGTGCCCCCAGAGCTCTCTTCTGCTCGCACCCCGAAAGTGAGAGGGCCACGCCGCCCCCCGACTCTTGCCGGCGTCCGCCACCTGCCAGACGAGGCCGCGGTCGGGGACCCGGGCTCGGCCGCAAGGAAGGGGCAGCCCAGCCCAGGCCCCCTCGGCGTCCCCCCCGGCCGGGCGGCAGGGGAAGGAACCCGGGGCCGGAGGTTTCCGCCCGGCACGGCCGAGCCCGCCAGGGGCCTAGCTCGGGGGCCGCCCGTGCTCCCGAGGACCCGTCCCCGTCGTGCGGAGCGCGCAGCCGCCTCAGCCCGGCCGGGGGAGCCTCCCGGCAGCGGGCGAGGCGCCCGCACCTGCCCCGCGCCTTCCGGCAGCCCCGCTAGCGGCTTCACCCACCTGGCGCCCTCGCCGCGCCTCCCGCACGTCACAGCACGACTCCGCGCTCCTCAGCACCGGCAGTCTGGGCGCGGGCAGACGCCGGGAGACCCTGCTCTGCCGCCGTCGCCGCCGCTGCAGCCGGCTTGGTCGTCAGGCCGCCGCCAGCGAACCTGTTGCGTAGCCCGTCACGGCCGCTCAGGGCTCCGCGGGCGCCGCCTCAGCCCCACAACAACATGGCGGCCGCGGCCTCCGCAGGAAGCCGGGGGGCGGGGAGGTAGGCGCCGGGCCGGGCAGCTGACGGCCCGCCCGCTGCCGGGCACCGACTCCCCACCCTCCGGAGCCCGAAACTGCCCGGGCGTGGCTCCTCACCCCCGGAGATCCGGGGCACTGAACCCTGAAAGTCTGCTCCGAATCGGTCGGATCCGAAGCGCTCCTCTCTGCCCTCGGGGAGGCCCCGAAGCCCCAGACCCAGCAGCCCTTCCTGGAGCTGCGGAGACCCACCTGGCTCCTCCTCTCCGAGGTGACATGTTGAGCTTGGGTGGTGCTTTTCCTGCCCCGGCAGACCCCGGTGTTTTGGAAAGTCCCAAGCAGTGCCTGCCACATCCCTGTTGCACCCCGCCACGGGGCTCTCCCTGGAACCTTCTCACTCGCCGAAGTTTTCTTCACTGATGTGGGGGCACAAATTCTCTGGGAATTGGGGGGTGGAAGGTGGGAAGGAGATCGATCCCACCCTTGCCCATGGGTCTGTTACAGGCCTCTTGAACCCTTCTCAGGGACCTGGAGGACTTAACCATACCCTCTGTCATCCATTCACCATTCCTCGCCCTCCTCCATAACACGCGGAGCGCCCACAAGGAGCATCCTCTACGCTAGTCACACAGTAGGAAGACTCTGTCCCCGTAGAGCCTAGCACGACGAAGCTAAACTTTCCTTCCCACCCCTCGCCAAGGGAAAGGCCAAGGTCAAACTCAGAATTTGTTTCTTTTCTCCCCTCCCGGTTCCTGGTCTCCTCACAAAAGACCAGGCTTCAACTCAAGTCGCCACCGTATCCCAAAGGCTTGCCCTTGACAAGAAGCTCCGTCAAGGGAAAGGCTTTCTTTTGATTTGGGTGAGGGAGGAGTTAGTGTATGAACGTAACCAAATGAACGTAACCAAATGTCGGCTGGGCCCAGTGGCTCACGCTTGTAATCCCGGCACTTTGGGAGACCGAGGCGGTTGGATCTTCTGAGGTCAGGAGTTGGAGACCAGCCTGACCAACGTGGTGAAACTAAGATGCAAAATTTAGCCGGGCGTGGTGGCAGGCGCCTGCATTCCCAGCCACTCGGGAGGCTGAGTGAGGCAGAGAATCGCTGGAACCTGAGAGGCAGTGATCTGAGGTTGCACCACTGCACGCCAGCCTGGGCAACAAGAGCAAAACTCTGTCTAAAAAAAAAAAAAAAAAAGTAACCAAATGTAAGACTCAAGATTTTTGGATATAAGACCCAAGATTTCTATTTTTTTTTTTTTCCTGAGACAGTCTCACTCCATTGCCCAGGCTGGAGTGCAGTGGCGCGATCTGTGCGATTGATCTGTGCTCACTGCAACCTCCGCCTCCCAGGTTCAAGCGATTCTTCTGCCTCAGCCTCCAAGTACCTGGGATTACAGGCACTCACTACCACACCCAGCTGTTTGTATTTTTAGTAGAGATGGGTTTCACCGTGTTGGCCAGGCTGGTCTCCAATTTCTGACCTCAGGTGATCCGCCCACCTCGTCCTCCCAAAGTGCTGGGATTACAGGTGTGAGCCACCACTCCCCGCCAAGACCCAAGATTTCTTTTGACTTTTAGAAGCAGGGTGAGGGCTGGTCCGGGGTCCATAACTCATATCCCCATGATTTGATCTGTGTAGATCAAATTACCCCATGGCATCCTTTCATTCCTTACCTGTTGAGGCAGGTGAAGGTGAAATGGCTCCAAACCCAGGCCCATCTGAACTGGCCAGCCAGCTCACAAGGAATTTACCAAACTTCGATGATGATAAACAGGCTTTTCCCGCTCTCACACTCAGTGTTTTTCCTAACTCTTCGATTAGAACCTGACCAAGACCTGACAAACAGGTCCTGAGCCTCAGTGACACAGAGAGGCCTAACTCTTGTATCAGTCTAGGAGGCCCCTCACTTGCTGGGGACCAGCCAATCTGTCCCCATCTACAAACAAACTACCCAGGCCAAGGATAGCAATCTTGAGCACATGGCCTCATTCACATTGCACACTTCACCGGTTAACTGATGTGCCCTTTTGGAGCCCATGTTTGAGAGTCAAAGCACCAGAATCCTTCACAACATAGTGCTCCAGAGAGTTGGCCTGAGAGGTAAAACCTATTTTTTATTCCTGTAAGGCACATAGCTTGTCTTCATTTTTCTCCCATCCTTTGACCAGTGTCATTTGTGTTTTGGGGTTCTAGACCTGGTGCAATTCACCTTGAGTCCTCTTTCCTTCTAAAGGAGGTACCAAATCCTCGGCAGGACAAAAATGGAATTTGTAGAAACAGATGCTTATAAAGAAATTTTTTAAAAAATTGAAAGCCTCCCTACCAAAAAGCTAACAACCTCTGGTGGAAATCAGGGTCCTGAATGCATGCCTACAGTATCCCAAGCACTAAAATAACTGTATCTCAGGGTTCCCGTCAGAACTTTGAGGCCAGTTTGTCCATCCTGTTCTACTCTATCACAGTCCAAAATACAAGCACCTCTAGTTATCTATCTTCTCTCTCACACATACCTCCCACCCTGTGTAATTCAGGGATAAATTTGGGCAATATTAAGCATTTGGTGATTCGATATTAAGCATTTGGTGATTGGATTTGGTGATTGAATATTAAGCATTTGGTGCTGGAGTGCCATGGTGCGATCTTGGCTCACTGCAACCTCCGCCTCCCAGGATCAAGCGATTCTCCTGTCTCATCCTCCTGAGTAGCTGGGATTACAGGCTCCCACCACCATGCCCAGCTAATTTTTTGTATTTTTAGTAGAGATAAGGGCTGGTCAGGCTGGTCTTGATTGGTCTTGATTGGATATAAGGAACGAGAAGAAGGAGTAAAGAGTTATCGGGTTTTGGTGTAATGGTAGTTCTATTCAACAAGATAAAGAATGGAATATAGGAGGGAAGCACAGACCTTGGAAGTGGCTGAAGAAACATTTTCCTTGCTCCTCGACTGCTTTCAGATCCTAGTTTTCCACCCACATGCAAAAACCCCTTCTCCTATGAGGCTTATAACACTAGCTACACCCATCCTCTATCCTCGTCCTTATCATTTACCGTCTTACAGGGCACTCAATATATTCAACAAGAATTTCTGCACATGGAGCAGCCAGTACTGTCTGCTGAGGACCTTCATCATCCTTAGTGTCTCTCAGTGTTCATGATTCACTTATAGATGATGCAGCCACCACCCCAGTTCCTTGACTTCCTCTTCTCATAGGGCAGTCCTTGGAAGTTAACTGCACATTTCCTCCTTAGTGTTCTCCAAATCCCACCACTTTTTCTTTACTTCTGGCACCAGCTGGAAATCAAATACCTGGAGGAGCTAAGTCCTAACGTGTTACTTTTCTCTTCCTCTAGCTCTGCCACAATCTAGGCAAGATTCTTAGACTTGTTCCTGGTGACCTAGCTTTTACCCTGGGAGCGTTTAGTCTCCATCTGTTTTCTTTTCCATGTATTATTGATCCTTCTCCTCAACCATATATATCTTATGTTCTATCAATCTCCCCTTATGTTAGTTTTCAAAGATTCCTTTCTGTACCCCATTTCTACCATGTTTACCCTCAAAACAAGCCTGCAATGTAAAAAAGTATAGAATAGATAGAAGCAGCAGTTCCAGACTCCAAGCATCCCATAAGATAAATACATTATCATATAGAGTAGGAAAACTCTGAGAACCCAGAGCTCATATTTTATGTTATACTTTTACCTCCATGACGATGCTATAATTTTGGGGGGGGTTGTTTTTGTTTTGTTTTGCTTTTTGAGACAGAGTTTTGCTCTTGTTGCCTAGGCTGGAGTGCAATGGTACGATCTTGGCTCACTGCAGCCTCCACCTCCCAGGTTCAAGCGATTCTCCTGCCTCATCCTCCTGAGTAGCTGGGATTACAGGCTCCCACCAACACACCCAGCTAATTTTTTGTATTTTTAGTAGAAACAAGGGCTGGCCAGGCTGGTCTTGAACTCCTGACCTCAGGTGATCCGCCAGCCTCGGCCTCCCAAAGTGCTGGGATTACAGGCGTGAGCCAAGTTTTAAATAAATAATTTATAAAGAAATTAATAGGATACAGGCAATAAAAATAGTCTTGATTTATCCAGATATTTATTATTTTGGGCACTCTTCATGCTTTCCTGAGGATCCGAGTTTCCATATGATAATATTGCCCACCCGCCAAACAAACTAACCCTGAAAATGGATGGTGCTGGAGGAGCAGAAAAGGATTGAGCAGATGGCGTCATTCCCCATTTTTCAACCCCCCAACCCCAAGCTCCCAGCCCTGCAGTTGCTCTGCCCTGAGACTTGAAGCCTGGGGCACAGGCCTGTTTGGAGCCAATGCAGGCGCAGATCTTGGCGGTCGAAGCAAATATTCAGATGAGAACTTTGAAGGCCGATGTGGGGAAGAGTTCGATGTGAACAGCAGTAGGTATGAGTTATATATTTTTAAAATTAATTAATAATTTTGAAAAGACCCTACCATGTTCTGGCCACTAGAAACAAGGACGTTGTAAGGAGTGAGCACAGGTGAGGAGCAGTGGAGACTCAATTCACAGGAATGGTGAATGGGACAAATTTGGTCCTTGGATCTTTTCTTAGCTTCTTGACCTTACAGATCCCCTTGTGGAGTCCGGGGCAGAAGAAAAGCAGAGAAGTGGAAATAGGAGTGACTTCAGGGGAAAGAGGAGAGAAGGGAAATTCCCAGCCCTGGCATAGAAGGAAGGAGTGTTCTCATTATTGGGCCACTTATGTTGTGCATAACTTGAGACTCTGGCTTGAGGCCTGATGGTACCGGAAAGGCAATACCAGGCAAACTGAAGGGGGAAGTTAGCCCAGACTTGGGCCTCGGCCAGCACTGCAGGGTGGAGTCAAAGGCCAGACTGGGCGAGGCCCTAAAGTCCCTGGACAGGACGTGTTCATTCATCACCAAAGCACCAGGGGCTTCCAGTCTGGCAGGTGTAGCTCAGTGAAAGGGAATTCAATCTGTGTTCAAGAGTCAGAAATGCTTCCTGTCTGGCAGATATGCCCAGTTGTCTGCTTATGTCATTGTTGCTGTCTACAGCACAAACCTGGAGTGATACCAGTTCCCTTCTTATAATAACGTAACTAATATCAATGTAGCATTTTGTACTTGGCAGAGTACTTTCATTATTTTATTTAATCCTTATAACAATCCTGGGAATTAAAGTGCTATTTGTGATTGTCTCACTTTGGTTGGTATGAAGAAAGAGAGGTAAAATCAGGATTTTGCCTTGTGTTTGGAGAATTTTCCCATGCCTAGTTGTGATTTTATTTTCCTTATTTAAATAGAGAAACATGGGCCATGCTCTTCTGGGGTTAGGTAGCAACAATTTTTTAATTTAAAGTATACAATGGATCAGATCATTTTGTACTGCTTGGCCCGGTCTGGCCAGGCTTTTTTTTTTTTTTTTTTTTTTTGTAGTATTGACATTTTCTTCTCCCAGATAATGTCTTGAGCCAATGAAATGTCCCACTGTGGCCTCCCAAAGTGCAGGGGTTACAGACGTGAGCCACCATGCCCAGCCCTTAAGTCAATGAAATTTAAGAAAGATAACTGCTTAACTGCCTCTACCGCGGCCCTAGGGAGATGGAAATGGAATAGCTGACCTTGATCTAATGCCAGGGGACAGAACAATCTACAAGGGTAAGCCACAGACAAATGTGAGGCCACATTTTGATTGTTTAAATGACATACTTGACACTTGCCCTGTCTTAACTTCTCTCATGAAAACAAGATGAACATCTAAAACTTAGAGCTATGAAATCACTGCCCCAAGTGGGGCCCTGCATCCTCAAGCTGGTTAACATCCTCATCTGCCCTAGGGAGGAATGGCCAGATCAGGAGAGTTTTCTGCACTGGGGCTCAGACGGAGATTAGGATTTGGGTGCTTGGTGCTATTTGCCGTTTCTGTTTTTGTTTTTTGTGTTGCATGTATAGAGTGGATATGTTTTTTTCCTTTTCTTGTGCCCGTAGTTTAAGGATGTTTAATTTAGTAGAACCATGAAGGAGAGCAAGAAAGAACAAAAAGTACACTGCTTGCAAATTAACCTCGGAAGCCATTCCTCAACAGGATAGTTTTGGCTTTTATTTATTTGTTTGTTTGTTTGTTTGTTTGTTTGTTTTGAGACAGAGTCTCGCTCTGTCCCCCAGGCTGAAGTGCAGTGGCTCAATCTCCGCTCACTGCAACCTCTACCTCCTGGGTTCAAGCAATTCTTGCTGCCTCAGCCTTCTGAGTAGCTGGGACTACAGGCACCTGCCACCATGCCTGGCTAATTTCTATATTTTTTAGTAGAGATGGGGTTTTGCCATGTTGGCCAGGCTGGTCTTGTGACCTGCCCGCCTCAGCCTCCCAAAATGCCGGGACTACAGGCGTGAGCCACCGCACCCGGCCTTCCTTATTTATTTATTTATTTATTTATTTATTTATTTATTGAGACAGAGTCTCACTCTGTCACCCAGGCTGGAGTGCAGTGGTGCAATCTCGGCTCACTGCAACCTCCGCCTCCCAGGTTCCAGCAATTCTCCTGCCTCAGCCTCCCAAGTAGTTGGGACTACAAGCGCCCGCCACCACGCCTGGCTAATTTTTGTATTTTTAGTAAAGATGGTGTTTCACCATATTAGTCAGGCTGGTCTCGAACTTCTGACCTTGTGATTTGCCCGCCTTGGCCTCCCAAAGTGCTGGGCTTTTTTATTGATAAAATTATTTTTCTCTGTGGACTATTCACATTCTCCATCTTCTATGGAGTCAATGTTGTGTCCCCCCAAAATTCACATGTTGAAATCCTAACCCTCTAGGTGATAGTATTGGGAGGTGAGGCCTTTGAGAGGTGATTAGATCACCTAATCACAAATAGGATGGGTGCCCTTTAAAAGAGACCCCAGGGAGGCTGGGTGCGGTGGCTCAGGCCTGTATCCCAGCACTTTGGGAGGCTGAGGCGGGCAGATCACGACGTCAAAGAGATCGAGACCATCCTGGCCAACATGGTGAAATCCCATCTCTACTAAAAATACAAAAATTAGCCGAGTGTTGTGGCACACGCCTGTAGTCCCAGCTACTCAGGAGGCTGAGGCAGGAGAATCACTTGAACCTGGGAGGCGGAGGTTTCAGTGAGCCGAGATCGCACCACTGCGCTCCAGCCTGGGTGACAGAGCAAGACTCCGTCTCAAAAAAAAAAAAAAAAAAGGAGAGACCCCAGGGAGCTACCTGCCCCTTCCACCACGTGAAGACACAGCTAGAAGGCATCATCTATGAAACAGAAAGTAGGCCAACACCAGACACTGAATTTGCTCTTGGATTTCCCAGGCTCCAGAACTGTGAGAAATAAGTTTCTATTGTTTAGAAGCTATGCAGTTTATGGCATTCTATTATATCAGCCTGAAAAGATTAAGACACTGTCCATTTATGTTTTATGGTATTCTTATTTTATCAATTCATATAAATTTTTATATAAAATATTCAAAAGATGGTTGTTTTTAAATCATCATTTAGTTATTGTCTCATCACACAAATTGTTTTATTCTCTGCTTACCAGAAAACATGGGTTGAGTCTTATTTATCTTTTGTTATTCATTTGCTCATCAAAAATATTTATTGTGTGCCTTTCATATGCCTAAGACTGTGCTAAGCAAAGAGGATATAGGAGTAAACAAGATAGCAACATGGTGCCTGGCTCCATTAAATGTTCACTAAATGCCATTGGATACTGAAAAAAATAAATATTATGACATAAGATATGCCACCTATATTTCAGCAAGATTATTTCTCTGGAGTCCTTCAGGGGATTTTTAAGATTCTCCTACCAAATGAGAATAGTCAGGTGGTTCTTTTCCAAGTTCTGTCTAGTTTCTTCTTTTTCCAAGATATAAGCACTAATAGCATTTTTTTGTAGAAGTTATCTATTACTACTTTGTATGACCTGTTTAAACAAAAGCTGGTGGTGGTATCCTGGGAGAGGCCCAGTTTATTTTCGTTGTGTAATAGAATAGTTCTAGGCAATAGAACTCTTCAAACATAATAAAAGTCTCTATTTTTATGCTTTTCAGTTCAATGTTTTCTAAAGCTTTTGATACATTCAAAATAAAGTTATTCTGGGCAAAGATAGTGATCAAAGCCTTGCAAAGAACATCTCCTTCAGTGAAATCTATTGAACAAAGCTTCCTTAAGCCAAAGGCTCACTGTGGTGAGATTTTTTTTCATGTGTTTCAAAAAGTAATAAGCCTCACTTCCCATTTCAGTAATTTTAGCAGGTGCTTTTCTTATGCCTTTGTATAGGGAAACATAAAACTCTTAATTTTGTATGTAAGTGACCAGGTATTTGTATCAGTTAAGATGTTAGGAAATAACAGGAATCAACTCAAAGGGCTTAAGCAAAAAAAGAATTAATTATGTACAAGGTAAGAGGAGTGTGCCAGTGTCACCAAGGACAGGAGTAGGGCCAGGCAAAATGGAATTAAGGACTGAACACTGTCCAGGGACCCTCTCTGTCTCATCTCTGCACTTGTGCTTCATCTTCTCAATAGAGAGAGGGTGGGATGTATAGTGGAGCACAGATAATTTTTTTTTTTTGAGACAGCATCTCATTCTGTCGCCCAGCCTCAAGTACATTAGTGAGATCATGGCTCACCGCAGTCTCAACCTCCCACACTCAAGTCACCTTCCCCCAACTTAGCCTCCCAAGTAGCTGGGACTACAGGTGAGTGCCACCATTCCTGGCTAATTTTTTTTTTTTTTTAATTTTTTGTAGAGACAGGAGTTTCCCTATGTTGGCCAGGCTGGTCTAAAACTCCTGCGCTCTGGCAACCCTCCTGCCAGCCTCCCAAAGTGCTGGGATTACAGGCATGAGCCATCATGCCTGGCAGATCACCTTTTTTTTTTTTTTTTTTTTTTTTGAGACGGAGTCTCACTCTGTCGCCCAGGCTGGAGTGCAGTGGTGCGATCTCAGCTCACTGCAACCTCCACCTCCCGGGTTTAAGCGATTCTTCTGCCTCAGCCTCCCGAGTAGCTGGGACTACAGGTGTGTGCTACCACACCCCGCTAATTTTTGTATTTTTAGTGAAGATGGGGTTTCACCATGTTAGCCAGGCTGGTCTCGAACTCCTGACCTCATGATCTGCCCACCTCAGCCTCCCAAAGTGCTGGGATTATAGGTGTGAGCCACCACGCCTGGCCCTTTTTTTTTTTTTTTTTTTTTTTGAGACAGAATATTGCTCTGTCACCCAGGGTGAGGTGGCACAATCTTGGCTCACTGCAACCTCTGCCTCCTGGGTTCAAACGATCCTCTCACCTCAGCCTCCCAAGTAGCTGAGATTATAGGTATCTGACACCACACCTGGCTAATTTTTGTATTTTTAGTAGAGACGGAGGTTTCACCATGTTGGCCAAGCTGGTCTCAAACTCCTGACCTCAGGTGATCCACCCACCTCGGCCTCCCAAAGTGCTGGGATTACAGGCGTGAACCACTGCGCCTGGCCAGCCTGGCAGATAACTTTTAAGGCAGCAAAACTACTCTGTATGATACAGAGTAGTATCTTTGCCCTTGCTTTTAATTTGATCAGTGCGGTGGCTCACTCCTATAATCCCAGCATTTTGAGGGGCAGAGGCAGGTGGATTGCTTGAGCTCAGGAGTTCGAGATCAGCCTGGTCAAATGGCGAAACCCTGTCTCTACTAAAAATACAAAAATTAGCTGGGCATGGTGGCGCATGCCTGTAGTCCCAGCAACTTAGAAGGCTGAGGCAGGGAACAGTTTGAACCTAGGAGGTGGAGACTGCAGTGAGCTATGTTGGTACCCCTGCACTCTAGCCTGGGCAACAGAGCGAGACTCTGTCTCAAAAAATAAATAAATAAAGTGAAATAAATAATAATAAATTTGTACAAACCCACAGAAAGTAGAACTTCGAGAGTGAACTATAACTTAAACTATGAAGTTTGGGTGATAATGATGTGTCAATTCAGGTCATCAGCTGTAATATTGAGGGATTATTGATAATGGGAAAGGCTACGCATGTGTAGGGGTATGGGATATGTGGGGAACTTTTGTACCCTCCACCAAATTGTTACTGTGAACCTAAAACTGCTCTAAAAAACAAAGTCTATTTTAAAAATCTTTTTTGCAATATGCACTGTCTGAGAGAATATTAAGATGGATTGATATACTTTAGTTCCTTGAAATGCTTAGGAGGAATCTAGGTGATAGCAAAAGGCTTTCTTTTACAATTGGATTTTGTCATTTGGAACAACAGGAGAGCGTAACTGAAATTGTATTACAACTCTAACATTGTCTTCTTAAGTTCAATGTTCTTTCCTGGAACAGCAGCAATGTCATTGTTAGAAGATTAAAAATACAAAATTCTACCCTCAAATCAACAAATTCTGGTTAGAATTATAGTAACTTCTTAGAGATTTACAGAAAGAACCAACCGGATGCACTAGCTCTCACCTGTAATCCCAGCACTTTGGGAGGCCGAGGCGGGCAAATTACCTGAGGTTGGGAATTCGAGACCAGCCTGGCCAATATGGTGAAACCCCATTTCTACTAAAAATACAAAAATTAGTCAGGTGTGGTGACGGCTGTAATCCCAGCTACTTGGGAGACTGAGGCAGGAGAATCTCTTGAACCTGGGAGGCAGAGGTTGCAGTGAGCCGAGATCACGGCACTGCACTCTAGCCTGGGCCACACAGGGAGACTCCGTCTCAAAAAAAAAAAAAAAAAGAATGAAAAAAAAAGGAAAGGACTTTGAACTTTTTGCGCCTTTTGAGTTAGCCTTGCTTTTAATTTGATGTAGTGTGTAGTCTAAATGGATTCAGTTTTATCATTTATACGGTAAGCCTTGGGGCAGGGACCAGGTTTTGACATGTACTTATCAGCTCATACTACACTCTCAATATTTAGAAAATAATAATTAATGGTTGGGTATTGAGTGTTTGGCACAAAAATCCTGACTCTAAGTATAATTAAGTTTAAGAGTTATTTTGGTGTCTGATGAATGCTTTTCATAGCTTCTTAGAATGAGTCAGGAATGTATCCCATGGCTGAAACATGTTGAAATTTAGAATACACAAATATAAATTGCCTGGTGAACATGAACATCATGTGATTCTAATTTAAAAACTGTAAAAGGCTGTGCACAGTGGCTCACACCTGTAATCCTGGCACTTTGGGAGGCCAAGGCAGGTGGATCACTTGAGCACAGGAATTCAAGACCAGCCTGGACAACATGGTGAAACCCCATCGCTACAAAAAAAAAAAAAATTAGCTGGATATGATGGCATGTGCCTGTAGTCCCAGCCACCTGGGAGGTTGAGGTAGGAGGATGGTTTGAGCTCAGGAGGTGGAGGTTGCAGTGAGCAGTGATCATACCACTGCACTCCAGCCTGACGGACAGAGCCAGACCCTGTCTCAAAAACAAAGAAGTTGTAAAAATACTGGAATTGGTATCACCAAGATTGAATTCAGTGTTTAGAAGCCCTAAACACTAAAACACCCATGTATGAAATTAAATAAAAAGAAAAACATGAAATAACTTAGCCAGGTGTGGTAATGTATGCCTGTAGTCCCAGCTACTTGGGAGGCTGAGGCAGGAGGATGGCTTGAGCCCGGAAATTCAAGGTTGCAGTGGGTCATGGTCATGCCACTGCACTCCAGCCTGGGCAACAGAGCAAGACTTTGTCTCAAAACCCAAAAACAAAAACAAAAAAATTGCTTGATAACTACTTCAACGCTTTTTTTTTTTGAGATGGAGTCTTCACTATGTCGCCAGGCTGGAATGCAGTGGCGCAATTTCAGCTCACTGCAACCTCCACCTCCCAGCTTCAAATGATTCTCCTGCCTCAGCCCCCTGAGGAGCTGGGACTACAGGCACATGCCACCATGCCCAACTAATTTTTGTGTTTTTAGTAGAGACAGTGTTTCACCATGTTGGCCAGGATGGCCTTGATCTCTTGACTTTGTGATCCGCCCACCTTGGCCTCCCAAAGTGCTGGGATGACAAGTGTCAGCCACTGCGCCCGGTTCAACACATTTTTTATAAAAATGCAGAATTATTTCTAAATAATTTTGTGTGTGTGTATGCACATGTGCAGGCAGGTATGCTCAAGGCCTGCCCTTGCTTGGCCAGGCCCAGGAAAATGTGCTTACTTTCCTTTTTGAGTGTACCTTCTGCAACATCCCTTTTTGGGTGTTCATTAGAACCCAGGATGTGGAGTAGACTGTGTAGACTTGGCTTCCTATCATGGAAACTCTAGGTAGGTAAGGTGGCAACCGAGAAAGCTACACCCAAGGGTCAACTACTTTGTGACCATCTCAAGGGAGAGAGCTGTGCCAGGTATCTACCAATTTATGTGATACGGGCTTAGTTTTATACTTGTGATGAGAATTTTGCCCAAGCTTGACCCTGACTGAGGAGCAAGTAAGCAGTTCCTGAAGGCCTTATGTGGTTGTTCCCAACTTCTTCACCAAACTCACACCAGATTTTATTATCCCACCTCCTCTTCCTGACTTGTATCTTTTTTTCCTAATTTTTTTTTTCCCCGAGACGGAGTCTCACTCTGTCGCCCAGGCTGGAGTGCAGTGGCGTGATCTTGGCTCACTGCAAGCTCTGCCTCCCAGGTTCACACCATTCTCCTGCCTCAGCCTCCTGAGTAGCTGGGACTACAGGTGCCCGCCACCACGCCCAGCTAATTTTTTGTATTTTTAGTAAAGGCAGGGTTTCACCATGTTAGCCAGGATGGTCTCAATCTCCTGACCTCGTGATCTGCCCGCCTTGGTGTCCCAAAGTGCTGGGATTACAGGCATGAGCCACTGTGCCCAGCCCTTTTTTCCCTAATTTTTAAAAACTGCATTTAATATATAAGTTTGTTGCACTGGACACGGTGGCTCACGCCTTGTAATCCCAGCACTTTGGGAGGCCAACGAGAGTAGATCACTTGAGCTCAGGCGTTCAAGACCAGCCTAGGCAACATGGTGAAATTTCGTTTCTACAAACAATACAAAAATTAGCCTGGCATGGTGGCACATTCCTGCAGTCCCAGCTACTTGGAAGGCTGAGGGAGGAGGATCGCTTCAGCCTGGGAGGCAGAGGTTGCAGAAAGCTGAGATCTCACCACTCCACTCAAACCAGGGTGACAGAGTGAGACTCTGTCTCGAAAAAAAAAAAAAAATCGCTTTTAGGATGGGAAATTAAGAAAGTAAGATCATGATCAGTGTTAAACTACCCAAATAAAAAATTGCAGAGAAAAAATAGACAAAAATTAAAGAAACAGAATGGGCCAGGCCCGGTGACTCATGCCTATAATCCCAACACTTTGGGAGGCTGAGGCGGATGGATCACCTGAGGTCAAGAGTTCGAAACGAGCCTGGCCAACATGACGAAACCCCGTCTCTACTAAAAATACAAAAGTTAGCCAGACGTGGTGGTGGGCACCTGTAATCCCAGCTACTTGGGAGGCTGAGGCAGGAGAATCACTTGAACCCAGGAGGCAGAGGCTGCAGTGAGCCGAGATTGTGCCATTGCACTCCAGCCTGGATGACAGAGCGAGAGACTGTCTCAAAAAAACAAAAAAAGGAAAAAAAAAAAAAAAGGAATGGCTGCAGATCAGAACAAACTGTGACTGTATGTATTAAGAGTGCAATCTGAAGGAAACAGGTTTGTTAGCCTGGGCAGTTGTTATAAAAGGAGAATCTCTAAGATTCTCCCAGCACTTTGGGAGACTGAAGTGTGAGGATCCCTTGGGGCCAGGGGTTCTAGACCAGCCATGGGCAACACAGTGAGACACCATCTCTATGGAAATAAATAAATAAATAAGTAAATAGCTGGGCATGGTGGCATGCACCTGTAGTCCCAGCTACTTGGGAGCTGAGGTGGGAAGATCACTTGAGCCCAGGAGTTTGAGTTCAAGGTTACAGGGAGCTGTGATTCTACTGCTACACTCCAGCCTGGGCAACAGAGTGAGACCTTGTCTTTACAAAATCAAAAAATAATAAATTTTGGCAGTGCACATTTGTGATATGGTGAGATATATATTCTGGTCTTTGTCCCAGTTTCCTGACATGCAGCTCCTAAAATCCTTGGAATCTCTGGAGTGTTAGGAGTGTCTTTTGTATGCTAATGAGATGACTGGTGGCTGACAGCCCTTAGGTAGGTAACTTCAGGATGAGCCCTAGTCACCTAAAAGACCAAGGCATGATTAGAGGAATAGCACTTTTGGCCCCATCCCCTAGTGTCAGAGGACATGAGCGGGGCTGAAGACTGAGCCAATCACTAATGGCCAATGATTGAATCAATTAAGCCTATGTAATGAAGCCACCATAAAAACCCAAAGGGACTGAGTTTGGGGAGCTTCCAGATATCTGCACAGGTAGAAGTTCCTGGAGAGTGTCATGTTCAGAGAGGGCATGGAAGCTCTGTGCCCTCTTTGCCCTTTGCATCTCTTCCATCTGGTTGCCATCTGTATCCTTTGTAATATCCTTTATAATAAATTGGTAAACATAAGTAAAGAGTTTCCCTGAGTTCTGTGAGCTATTCTAGCAAATTATGAGAACCTGAGAAGAGTTTGTGACAACTCTCTTATAGCCAGTTGTTCCGAAGTTCCAGAGGCTTGAACTTGTGACTGGCATGTGAGTGGGAGGAAGTCCTACGAGACCGAGCCCTCAACCTGTGGGATCTGATTCGGTCTCCAGGTAAACAGTGTAAGAATTGAATTGAATTAGAAAACACACAGCTGGTGTCTGCAGAGGAACCAGCTGCAGAATTAATTGCTTGGTGTGCATGGGAAAACTCCCTACACATCTGAGGTCACAGAAGTATTCTGTGTTATTACAGTAGGAAAAACTGAATTTTATTTATTTATTTATTTATTTATTTATTTATTTGAGTTGGAGTCTCGCTCTGCCACCCAGGCTGGAGTGCAGTGGCATGATCTCTGCTCACTGCAACCTCTGCCTCCCGGGTTCAAGTGATTTTCCTGCCTCAGCCTCCCAAGTAGCTGGGACTACAGGCACCCGCCACCACCACCAACTACTTGTGTGTGTGTGTGTGTGTGTGTGTGTGTGTGTGTGTGTGTATTTTTAGTAAAGAAGGGATTTCACTATATTTGGCAGGCCGGTCTTAAACTCCTGACCTTGTGATCCACCCACTTCGGCCTCCCAAACTGCTGGGATTACAGGCATGAGCTACTGCACCCGGCCAATTTTTTTCTATACCCTCTTTTTTGAGACAATGTCTCACTGTGTTGTCCAGGCTGGAGTGCAGTGGCACGATCTCGGCTCACTGCAGCCTCCGCCTCCTGGGTTCAAGCAATTATCTGCCGCAGTCTCTTGAATAGCTGGGATTACAGGCACCCACCATCACGCTCAACTAATTTTTGTCTTTTTTAGTAGAGACGGGGTTTCACCAAGTTGACCAGGCTGGTCTTGAACTCCTGATGTCAGGTGATTCGCCTGCCTCAGCCTCCCAAAGTGCTGGGATTACAGGCATGAGCCGTTGCACCCAGCCTGATTTTTTTCTACATCCTTATACCATCCAGCCACTTTCCTGGGAAGAAATAATCTCAAACTGTGGTATTTATGGTTCCATTGGCAAGACTATGCTTATTAAAGGGATACTACCTGTTTATTTTAGCTGGGTTCCATTAAACTTTTAAGTGACTACCTGCCACTGGTATGATTCCAGGGTGAGCAAGCCACATCCTAATTATAAGTTGGTTCCCTGTGTAGGTCACCTCTCAGGGAAAACATATGCTGGTCATGCTAAGAGTACTACTCTGGCTACTCGGGAGGCTGAGGCAGGAGAATGGCGTGAACCCGGGAGGCGGAGCTTGCAGTGAGCTGAGATCGCACCACTGCACTCCAGCCTGGGCGACAGAGTGAGACTCCATTTCACAAAAAAAAAAAAAAAAAAGAGTTCTACTCTGGCCTGTGTGACTGTGATAATTCTCAGTACCAATTAACACATTGTCCCTATTTGTTCACCAGGCCCTGTGAGTTTGGTTAACATGAGAGATGATCTCAAGTGGGCTGACAAAACGGGGTTTTGAAGCCAGCAAGGCCGAGAGCCAAGGAACATCAGCAAGGAATGTGGCCTTTAGACTCTGGGAGGGCAGGGTGTGTGCAATTCATTTCTCCCTAGCTTGCAGCACATGGCCTGTCCCCAGTAGAAGCTCAGTGTTCATTTATCTGAACTAGACATCCTTAATAGTAAAGCACATTTTATAATTGCAATCTTATTTTATAACTAATCAAAGCATATGATCACTAGAGTTTTTTTAACCTAAAAAAATTTACTCAGGTAGGCCGGGCACAGTGGCTTATGTCTGTAATTCCAGCACTTTGGGAGGCTGAGGAGGGTGGATCACTTGAGCCCAGGAATTCAAGACCAGCCTGGCCAACATGGGTAAACCCTGTCTCTACTAAAAATACAAAAATTAGCCGGGCATGGTGGCACATGCCTGTAGTCCCAGCTACTTGGGAGGCTGAGGCATGAGAATCGCTCGAACCTGGGAGGTGGAGGTTGCAATAAGCCAAGATCATGCCACTACACTCCTGCCTGGCTGATGGAGTGAGACTCTGTCTCAAAAAAAAAAATTTACTCAAGTAATGTATGTTTTTAAGAAAAATTATAAAATGGTTATAAGTAAAAAGAAATAAATAACCATACATATTTTTATTACTTAGAGAAAACCATTGTTAACCTTTTGGTATGGCTGGGCGCGGTGGCTCATGCCTGTAATCCCAGCACTTTGGGAGTCTGAGGCAGGCGGATCACGAGGTCAGGAGATCGAGACCATTCCTGGCCAACATGATGAAAACCTGTCTCTACTAAAAATACAGAAATTAGCTCGGTGTGGTGGCGGGTGCCTGTAGTCCCAGCTACTCGGGAGGCTGAGGCAGGAGAATCGCTTGAACCCGGGAGGCAGAGACTACAGTGAACTGAGATCATGCCACTATACTCCAGCCTGGCAACAGAGCAAGACTCCATCTCAAAAAAAAAAAAAAAAAAAGCAAAAAAAAAAAATTTTCAGTATATACCCTTTGAGATATTTTTGTATGTGTACAAATGCATATATATTTAAATATACATATATTCTTACACAAACGGAATCTTACCATAATGCTGTTTTGTAGCTTGCCTTTTTTTTACTTACATATACAGTAAAAATTTTTCTATGTCAATAAAAATAAATAATCTATTTTTTTTTTTTTTTTTTGAGGCAGAGTCTTACTCCATCACCCAAGCTGGAGTGCAGTGGCTTGATCTCGGCTCACTGCAAGCTTTGCCTCCCGGGTTCAAGTGATTCTTGTGCCTTAGTCTCCCGAGAAGCTGGGATTACAGGCGTCCTCCACCACACCAAGCTAATTTTTTGTACTTTTAGTAGAGACAGGGTTTCACCATGTTGGCCAGGTTGATCTTCAACTCCTGGGCTCGAGTGATCTGCCCACCTCAGCCTCCCAAAGTGCTGGGATTATAGGTATGAGCCACTGCACCCAGCCTATGAAATAATTTTTAATGACTGCATAGTATTCCTTAATATGTATGTAACATAACTTAAACGTTCTTCTCTTATGAACCATTAAGTTGTATCCATTTTTTGGTATTATACACAACACTTTAAATAACACACTTATTATTTTTGCAGAATAAATTCCTATACAAGATCTTGCTAGGTCAAAGTATATTCACGTTTTATATATTTTGATATATAGTCAAATTGTGTTCTAGAGGGCCCATCTAGACTGTCTGCAACTTAATATCTGACATTGGCCAGGTGCAGTGGCTCATGCCTATAATCCCAGCTTTTTGGTAGATTGAGGTGGGCGGATCACTTGAGGTCGGGAGTTCAAGACCAGCCTGGCCAACATGGCGAGACCTTGTCTCTACCAAAAACACACACAAAAAATTAGCCGGGCATGGGGATGTGCGCCTGTAGTCCCAGCTACTCGGGACGCTGAGTCAGAGAATTGCTTGAACCTAAGAGGCAGAGGTTGCAGTGAGCCAAGATCGAGCCACTGCACTCCAGCCTGAGTGACAGAGTAAGACTGTCTCAAAACAAACAAACAAACCCGAGTATCACATGACATCCCTGGAGCTTAGGGCCACTACAACCCACAGGATCCTCAGCAACTAATTGGAACTCCAGATTCAGCTTTGTAATCAGCCTCCCTTTCCTCCTCCAATCTCAGCCTCATCCCTCCAAACCTGAGCTCCAGCCTCTCCCTCCATCCTCTTTTCCTTCCTTCCTTTCTTCCTTCTCTCATTCCTTCCAGATTTTGCAGTTCCTTCAGGGAAGCCATGAATGGCTCTGGGGTAAAAGTGCCCAGTTTAATTTCAGTTTAAGATCAACAACAAATATTGCATGGGACAATAGTAAAAATAATTTTTAACATAAAAATTATCTGAATTGAAGTTTAGTTGGGTGTTCTATATTTTCATATGCTAAATTTGGCAACTCTATCTGTGGATTCTTTTTTATTTCTTTTTGAGACAGAGTTTCACTCTTCTTGCCCAGGCTAGAGTGCAATGGTGCAATCTCAGCTCACTGCAACCTCTGCCTCCCACGTTCAAGCAATACTCCTGCCTCATCCTCCCAAGTAGCTGGGATTACAAGTGCTGGCCACCACACCTGGCTACATTTTTTTTTAATTTTATTTTTTATTTTTTTAGTAGAGTTGGGTTTTCACCATGTTGGTCAGGTTGATCTCAAACTCCTGACCTCAGGTGATCCACTTGCCTCAGCCTCCCAAAGTGTTGGGATTACAGGCATAAGCCACTGTGCCCAGCCTATCTATGTATTCTTGTTTTTTAGACAGAGTTTCACTCTTTGTGGCTGGAGTGCAGTGGCGTGATCTCGGCTCACTGCAACCTCCGTCCCCCAGGTTCAAGTGATTCTCCTGTCTCAGCCTCCTGAGTAGCTGGGATTACAGGTGCCCGCCACCAAGCCCAGCTAATTTTTTGTACTTTTAGTAGAGATAGGGTTTCACCACGTTGGCCAGGCTGGTCTCGAACTCCTGACCTCAGATGATCCGCCCTCCTTGGGCTCCCAAAGTGCTGGGATTACAGGTGTCAGCCACTGTGCCCATCCCTATCTGTGTATTCTTTAATCAGATGCCGTTTGCCCCAAGTCTAGCAAAATTCCTCAAAGTGTCTAATATTTGCATACCTCTCTTCTCTATCTTCAGTGCTGATGTAAAGTTTTCCTTGTTTTTCATCTTTAGCCTTTTCATTTTTTTGAACTGGGAGGGAGAGGAATCAACCATGTCTTCTTAAGCTGCTATCTTTTTCTAGAAGTATAAAAATCATTATTTTATTTATGTATTTATTTTTATTTTTGAGACAGAGTTTCACTCTTGTTGCCCAGGCTGGAGGGCAATGGCACAGTCTTGGCTCACCACAACCTCCACCTCCTGGGTTCAATCAATCCTCCTGCCTCAGCCTCCTGAGTAGCTGGGATGACAGGCATGCACCACCACGCCCAGCTAATTTTGTATTTTTGTTAGAGACAGGGTTTCTCCATGTTGGTCAGGCTGGTCTCGAACTCCTGACCTCAGGTAATCTGCCTGCCTTGGCCTCCCAAAGTGCTGGGATTACAGGCGTGAGCCACCGCACCAGGCCTAAAAATCATTATTTAGAAAGATGACTTTGAAGATTATGAGATTGTTCATGACATATTATTTGGAAATAATAGGTTACAAAACATGTGTTATGATGCCATTTCCGTTTAAAGTATATTACTTGAAAATGATAGGAATGATTTTAGTAAGATTCTATAGTCAGATCCCAATTAAACTCCTGATTCTGCCTTTCCAGCAGTTTTGCGTTGGACAATGTAGCCTTTCTAAACCTTTTCCTCATCTTTAAAGGGGGCATACAATCTCTTTTGTAAGTTTATTTCAAGTGAGGAGCTATCAGCACAGTGCCTGGCACATCCCAGGCCTTCTCCACTTATACACTGAGTAGGAAAGCACAAGGCAGTCTTAATGCTTGGATTGCTCTGTAGTTTATTCAACTTTTGCTTTTTTGTGACACATGCTAGGGAGTCTTAGATTAAATTTAGGCATATTATTATCCGGGCTTGGTGGCTCACACCTGCAATCTCAGCACTTTGGGAGGCCGAGGCAGGTGGGAGACCTGAGGTCAGGGGTTCGAGACCAGCCTGGCCAACATGGTGAAACCCCATCTCTACTAAAAATACAAAAATTATCAGGGCATGGTGGCACATGCCTGTAATCCCAGCTACTTGGGAGGCTGAGACAGAAGAATTGCTTGAACCCCGGAGGTGGAGGTTGCAGTGAGCCAAGATCGCACCACTGCATTCCAGCCTGGGCGACAGAGCAAGACTGACTCAAAAAAAAAAAAAAGAGTAGGTGTATTAGTTAATCTATTTTCTAGGTCTAGAAAAGCAAAGACGCTTTAATATTTAGATACCTACTTTCTATATCATTATGTATGTGTGTGTGCACTTGCGTATGTTTGTGTGTCTGTGTTTACTATTTCAGTCAAATGCTGTATCATCAAAGTTAGTTGTGTGCATGAAAGAGAAACTTTGGATCCTAGGTGGACAGCCCACTAGATCTTTGAGAAAATACGTATAAATGGAGAATAAGAACATTAGTTACTGTTTTGCAGGCTGGAAATGTGGCCCCATTCCGTCTCTAATCTTCTAAGCCAGGCTGGACTTCAAGATCAAGGCCTAGGTAAAAAGTAGGCCTCCCAGGTCCTTTACCCTCAGGGTCACACTTTGATTTTACCCTAGAAAGGATTAAAAAAAAAAAAAAAAAAAAAAGAATGGAAAGGGAAACCAAGAGAAAAAGAGCCCTTTATCTATAAACCTGGACCAAGAGTTTCTCCTCGGCTGAACTTTAGTCAGGCTCCTCTGACGGTCCTCTGCACTAGGCCTTGGGCCCTGTCCTTGCTGGGCCTGCATAGCCCAGTTTCAGTGAGAATCCTGCCCAGTCAGTGTAGTGAGACCCTCATACCCTTGATAGCTGGGTTCTTCATTCTCCACCCACAATGTCTGAGTCCTTGGATTGCCTTTAGCAACAATCCTATTAAGTTTGTTTAGCAAGAATCCTCCTACCTCCTCTTAGTAGTTTTCCGTCCGTTGACCCCCTCACTCTGCTCCTTGGCTAAAAATTCCCACTTGTCCTTGTTGGATTGGGGGTTGAGCCCAACTTCTCTCCCCCACTGCAAAACTCCATTGTAGCAGTTTCCCAGAATAAAGTCTGTCTTACTGTTCTTTAACACAGGTCAGAATAATTTTTTCTTTTTTTTTTTTTGAGACAGAGTCTTGCTATGTTGCCCAGGCTGGAGCACAGTGGTACAGTCTCAGCTCACTGCAACCTCCACCTCCTGGGTTCAGGTGATTCTCCCACCTCAGCCTCCCGAGTAGCTGGGATTACTGGCACACGTAACCGCGCCTGGCTAATTTTTGTATTTTTAGTAGAGATGAGGTTTCGCCATGTTGGCTAGGCTGGTCTTGAACTGCTGACCTCAGGTGATCCACCCACCTCAGCCACCTAAAGTGTTGGGATTAGAGACGTGAGCCACCACACCTGGCCTAAATAATTTTATCTTTAACAACCCTGACAAATCCATCCCAGGCTACCTCAGACAACCACCTTTCTTTTTTCTTTTTTTTTTTTTTTGAGATGGAGTCTCCCTCTGTCGCCTAGGCTGGAGTGCAGTGGCGCAGTCTCGACTCACTGCTGGGTTCGAGTGATTCTTCTGCTTCAGCCTCTAAAGTAGCTGGGATTACAGCCGCACGCCACCACACCCAGGTAATTTTTGTATTGTTGTAGAGACAAGATTTCACCATGGTGGCCAGGCTGGTCTTGAACTCCTGACCTCAGGTAATCCACCTGCCTCGGCCTCCCAAAGTGCTGGGATTATAGGTGTGAGCCACCACACCCGGCCAGAGAGCCACTTTTTAAAATCCAAATATTTAATCTTATTTATGTATTTATTTATTTAGAGACAGAGTCTCTTTCTGTCGCCCAGGCTGAAGCGCAGTGGTGTGATCTGGGCTCACTGCAACCTCTACCTTCCGGGTTCAAGTCATCCTCCTGCCTCAGCCTCCTGAGTAGCTGGGATTACAGGCGCCCACCACTGTGCCTGGCTAATTTTTGTATTTTTAGTAGAGACAGAGTTTCGCCATGTTGGCCATGGCTGGTCTCGAACTCCTGACCTCAAGTGATCCGGCCTCCCAAGGTGCTGTCATTTCAGGCGTGAGCCACTGCGTCCGGCCAAAATCCAAAGATTTAAATAGGAACCAGCAGGAAAGGACATTCCATGGGTGAGCAAATGCTTCCAATCTCTTAGCTCCTTACATTCTTGCTAAACTTCACCCTTAGCAATAACTAAGCCCCAAAGTCTCCTTGACGTGTGTATTTTTTCCACACTGCAAAGGCGTTAATGTGAGCAAATCCTTGTGCTCCCCCTAGAGGTTAGAGGGTGCATCCAGCACGTCCTGGCAAAGTGTGTGTGGATGGGGCGGGGTGGGTGGGGTGGGGGCGATGGTTGTTGCTGTTGTTTTACTATTAAAGTCAGGAAAGCAAGGGTTTTGTGTTCTCTCTCCAGGGAGCTTTGCAGAGTACCAGAAATGTCTGTCTGCACCTTCATGCAGTTGATTTTTCAGTCTTTGCTTGTTCTCCACCTGGGACTCATGAAATCGGTAGTTCTGCCCCTTTACAAGTGTTCCTTTGGTATAATACCCAGGGAGCCAGAGAACTAGGTCAGGACGTTCTATCAAGCATAATCCAAGTATTTTTCCAAGTGGACCACCTACATTAAAATATCCTGAAGAGTTTATTTAAAATGAAGAATTCTGGGCCCCACCCCACAACTTCTGAATTGGCATTTCTGGAGGTGAGGCAGTTCTTATGCACATTAAGGTTTAAGAACCAGTGCTATACCCTACTTGAGAAGGAATTTCTCCCTTCTATATCTCGTTTAAAATTATGCTGTAGGATGCTATAATCAAACCCATCAGACAGTGTTACAGATCTATTGAGCCCAATAGAAAGATAACATAACATGCTAATCTTTCTCTCTGAAAACAGAACTCAGCGGGTGAATCACGAGGTCACAAGTTCGAGACCAGCCTGGCCAACATTGCGAAACCCTGTCTCTACTAAAAATACAAAAAATTAGCTGGGCATAGTGGTGGGCGCCTGTAATCCCAGCTACTTGGGAGGCTAAAGCAGGAGAATCACTCGAACCTGGGAAGCGGAGGTTGCAGTGAGCCAAGATCATACCACTACATTCCAGCCTGGGTGGCAAAGTGAGACTCTGTCTCAAACAAAAACAAAAACAAAAACAACAAAAAACTCTTCCCAATTCAATCCTTTGAATCTAAATCCTCAAATATGTAGAAAATGCTTGTCTCTTCTTTTTCCTTTTTAAAAAAATTCCTCCCATTTAAAAAATGTTTTAATTGTTGTGGGTACTTAGTAGGTAGGTACATATTGGGTTACATGATAATTCTTTTTTTTTTTAAAGACAGAGCCTCACTCTGTTGTTCAGGCTGGAGTACAGTGGCGTGATCTTGGCTCACTGCAACCTCCGCCTCCCAAATAGCTGGGACTACAGGCAACGCCACCATGCCCTGCTAATTTTTGCATTTTTAGGAGAGACAGGGCTTTGCCATGTTGGCCAGACTGGCCTCAAGTGATCCACCCACCTTGGCCTCCCAAAGTGCTGGGATTACAGGCATGAGCCACCGCACCAGGCCTAAAAATCATTATTTTAAAAGGATGACCATGCCCAGCCTACATGAGATGTTTTGATACAGGCATACAATGCATAATAATCACATCAGGGTAATGAAGTATTCATCACCTCAAGCCTTTATGCTTTGTGTTACAAACGATCCAATTATACTCTTTTAGTTTTTTAGATTTTATTTTATTTTATTTTTTGAGATGAGGTCTCACTGTGTCGCCCGGGTTGGAGTGCAGTGGCACATTCTTCAGCTGCCTGCAACTTCCGCCTCCGGGTTCAAGTGATTCTCATGCCTCAGTCTCCCGAGTAGCTGTGATCACAGGCATGCTCCACCACACCTGGCTAACTTTTCTATTTTTGGTAGAGATGGGGTTTCGTCACGTTGTCCAGGCTGGTCTCAAACTCCTGACCGCAAGCCATCTGCCCGCCTTCCAAAGTGCTGGGATTACAGGTGTGAGCCACCATGCCCAGCCTCTCTTAGTTATTTTTAAATATACAATTAAATTATTTTGGGGCTGGGTGCAGTGGCTCAGACCTGTAATCCTAGCAGTTTGGGAGGCCAAGGCAGAAGAATCTCTTGAGCCCAGGAGCTCGAAACCAGCCTGGGCAATGTAGCAAGACCTCATCTCTACAAAAATATAAACACAATTAGCTGGATGTGGTGGTGTGTGCCTGCAATCCCAGCTACTTGGGAAGCTAGGTTGAGGCTGCAGTGAGCTATGATCACACACCACTCCACTCCAGCCTGGGTGACAGAGCGAGACCCTGTTGAAATAATTTTTTTTTTTTTATTTTACTACAGCCATCCTGTTGTGCCAGCAAATACTAGCTCATTTAATCTTTCTAAACATTTTTTTTGTTTTGAGACGGAGTTTCACTCTTGTTGCCCAGGCTGGAGTGCAAATGGCGTGATCTTGGCTCACTGCAATCTCCACCTCCCAGGTTGGAGCGATTCTCCTGCCTCAGCCTCCCAAGTAGCTGGGATTACAGGCACCCGCCACCACACCAGCTAATTTTTTTTTTTTTTTTTTTTTGGTATTTTTAGTAGAGATGGGGTTTCACCATGTTGGCCAGGCTGGTCTTGAACTCCTGACCTCAGGTGATCCACCTGCCTCAGCCTTCCAGGGCTGGGATTACAGGCATGAACCACCGCGCCCTACCCTTTCTAAACATTTTTGTACCCCTTAACCATCCTCACTTTCCCTCTGCCCCCCAACTCCCCAGCCTCTGGTAACCATCCTTCTACTCTCTATGTCCATAAGTTCAATTGTGTTGATTTTTAGGTCCCACAATTGGTCCCTGATGCCTTATTTAGTTCATTTGGGGAAATCACATTTTCCTGGATGGTCTTGATGTTTATGGGTGTTCATTTGCATCTGGGCATCAAAGAGTTAGGTATTTATTGCAGCTTTCACAGTCTGGGCTTGTTTGTACCTGTCCTTCTTGGAAAGGCTTTCTAGGTACTTGGAAGGACTTGGGTGTTGTAATCTAAGCTGCCTTAGGGGACTCCCCAAACCCAGTAATGCTGTAGTTCTTGCAGATTCGTAGAGGTACCACCTTGATGTTCTTGGATAAGATCTGGCAGAATTCTCTGGATTACCAGCACAGGTACTTCTCTTCCCTTACCTTCTCCCAAAGAGACAGAGTCTCTCTCTCTCTCTCTCTCTCTCTCTCTCTCTCTCTCTCTGTTCTGAGCCACCTGGAGCTAAGGATGGGGTGACAGAAACACCCCTGTGGCTGCCACCACTGGAACTATTCTGGGTCGGACCTGAAGCCAGCACAGAACTGGGTCTGAGTTCTAAGACCCACTGTAACTACGACTTGGCTACCGCCTATGTTCACTCAAGGCCCTTGAGTTCTACAATCAGCAGTTGGCAAGTCCAGCCAGGCCTGTGTCCTTCCCTTCAGGACGGCAAGTTCACCCAGGCCCTGGACAGGTCCAGAGGTGTCATCCAAGAGCCAGGACCTGAAATAAAAATTCTTAGAAACCTACCTGATGTTCTATTGTACTGCAGCTGAGCTGGCTCTCAAACCATGAGATGCTGTCTTTCCAACTCTTTCCTCCCCTTTCCAGAGGCAGAGGAGCCTCACCCAGTGGCCACTACTACCACAGGCCCATGGAGAGTACTGCCGGGCTATTAAGGCCCAACGGTTCTTAAGCTCACTGTACCTGGCTATAAGTTTTATTTAACACTGTTGTTCATGGAAGACATTTGCTGCTCTTTTCGGATCAGCCCAAACTGTGCATTAGAATGTGTCATAGGGTCAAGCGGAGTGGCTCACACCTGAAACCCCAGCACTTTGAGGAGCTGAGGTGGGTGGATTGCTTGAGTCCAGGAGTTCAAGACCAGCCTGGCAACATGGTGAAACTCCATCTCTACAAAAAATACAAAAATTAAATACAAAGACTAGCCAGGCATGGTGGCATGTGCCTGTGGTCCCAGCTACTTGGCTGGCCGAGGCGGGAGCATCCCCTAAGCCCAGGAGGTCAAGGCTGCAACCTGGGCCACAGCCTTGAACTCCTGGCCTCAAGTGCCTGCCAAAGTGCTGGAATGACAGGAGTGAGCCACCACGCCAGGCCTGATCTCTTTTTTTCTGTCTGTCTATTTATTATTTCTCTCTAAATCCCTCTACACTCTGTTCATTACTATTTCTATTTCTATTCTTGTGTAAGTCTGCTGGTGATGAATTATCTTCGCTTTTGTTCATACCAAAGTGTCTTAATTTGCCTTCATTCTTTTTCCCAATGTTTTTATTATAGTAAACTACACAAACACAACATTTACTATCTTAAACGTTTTAAAGTGCGCAGTTCAGTAGGGTTTTTTTTGTTTTTGTTTTTTTTTCTTGAGACGGTGTCTCACTCTATTGCCCAGGCTGGAGTGCAGGGGCATGATCTTGGCTCACTGCAACCTTCCCCTCCCAGGTTGAAGTGATTCTCCTGTCTCAGCCTCCTGAGTAGCTGGGATTACAGGTGCCCACCACCACACCCAGCTAATTTTTGTATTTTTAGTAGTATTAAGTATATTCCAATTATTGGGCAACCATTGTAATCACCCAATGGGTTCTTCCTGCCTCCTGCACAGGCAAAATCAATCCACTGAGACCATGGCATTGCAGTAAAGAAAGCATGTAATTGATGCAAGGCTAGCTATGCCATAAGCGAGACAGAGTTATTAGTCAAATCAATCTCCCAGAAGTCTCAGAGGCTAGGGTTTTTCAAGGAGTTTGGTGAGCAGTGGGCTAGGGAAGGGGGCATTCCGATTGGCTGGGGATGCAATCATAGGATGCGGAAAACAGTCCAGTCCTGGTGTGATGAGTCAGCTTCTGGGGGAGGACCACCAGAGGTGTCGCTGGTCTGGGTAGGGCCATCCAGTAGTCAGAAATGCAAAAGCCTGGTCACGCAGGGTGGCTCACTCCTGTAATTCTAGCACTTTGGGAGGCTGAGGCAGGAGGATCATTTGAGGTCAAGAGTTCGAGACCAACTTGGCCAGCATGGTGAAACCCCATCTCTACTAAAAATACAAAAATTAGCTGGGCATGGTGGTACATGCCTGTGATCCCAGCTACTCAAGAGGGTAAGGCGTAAGAATTGCTTGAACCCAGGAGGTGGAGGTTCCAATGAGCCAAGATCATGCCACTGCACTCCAGCTAGACTCTGTCTCAAAAGAAAAAAAGGAAATGCAGAAGCCTGAAAAGATATCTCAAAAGGCCAATCTTAGGTTCACAATAGTGATGATATTTACAGGATTAATTGGGGAAGTTGCACATCTTGGGACCTCTGGAATAGTGGCTGGTAATCATTTAACTATGCACATATCTTAGCAGAATTGAAGACCCTCTTATCCTCCTAACTTGGTGGCTTTTCATTCGTTTTACAAGGGAGGCTTAATTTTTGGGGGAAGGGCTACTATCATTTAAGCTATAAACTAAATTTCTCCCAAACTTAGCTTGGCCTACACCCAGGAATAAGCAAAGACAGCCAGCCTATGAGGCTAAAAGCAAGATGCAGTCAGCTATGTCAGATTTATCTTACTGTCATAATTTTGCAAATGCAGTTTCACCATCACCACCATCCATCACCAGAACTCTTTTCATCTTGCAAAAACCCTATATCCACTAAACGATAACTCTCATTTCTCCTCCCACCAGCTCCTGGCAATCATGATTCTACTTTGTAAGAATGTGACTATGCTAAGTACCTCATACAAATGGAAGCATACAGTATTTGTCTTTCTGTGATTGGCTTAATTAGCATAATGTCTTCACGTTTTATCTGTGTTGTAGCATGCGTCAGAACTTACTTCTTTTTTAAGGCTGAATAATATTCCATTTTATGTATACATAATATTTTGCTTATCCATTTTTCTGTTACTGAATACTTGAGTTACTTCCACCTTAGAGCTATTGTGAATAATGCTGGCATGAACATGGGTGTACAAATACCTCTTCAAGACCCTACTTTCTTTTTTTTGAGATGGAGTCTCGCTCTGTTGCCCAGGCTGGAGTTCAATGGTGTGATCTCAGCTCACCACAACCTTTGCCTCCCGGGTTCAAGTGATTCTCCTGCCTCAGCCTCCTGAGTAGCTGGTACTACAGGCACGTGCCACGATGCCCAGCTAATTTTTGTATTTTTAGTAAAGACGGGGTTTCACTCTTTTAGCCAGGCTGGCCTCGAACACCTGACCTCGTGATCCACTTGCCTCGGTTTCCCAAAGTGCTGCGATTACAGGCGTGAGCCACCTTGCCTGGCCAAAATCCTACTTTCAATTCTTTTGAGAATATACCCAAAAATGAAATTGATAAATCATATGCAAATTACATTTTTAATTTTTAATTTTTTTTTGAGATGGAATCTTGCTCTGTCACCAAGGCTGGAGTACAGTGGCATGACCTTGGCTCACTGCAACCTCCACCTCCCAGGTTCAAGTAATTCTTGTGCCTCAGCCTCTCGAGTAGCTGGGACTATAGGCATGTGCCATCATGCTCAGCTAATTTTTGTATTTTTGGTAGAGATGGGGATTTGCCATGTTGGCCAGGTTGGACTTGAACTCCTGGCCTCAAGTGATGGACCCACCTCGGCCTCCCAAAGTTGGCATTACAGGCATGAGCCACCGTGCCTGGCCCCATTTTTAATTTTTGAGGAACCACCGTAACTGTTTTCTGCAGCAGCTTCACCATTTCACACTCCCACCAACAGTGCACAAGGATTCCAGTTTCTCCACATCCTCGATAATACTTGCTATTTTCTGGAGTTTATTTATTTATATAGTTTTAAAAATGAGATGGCGTTTAGCCATGTTGTTCAGGCTGGTCTCGAACTCCTGAGCTCAAGGGATCTGCCTGCTGCAGCCTCCCAACATTCTAGGATTACTGGCATGAGCGATTGTGTCCAATCCGGGAGTTCTTGTTTTGTTTAGAGTAGCCATCCTAATGGTGTGAAGTGGTATCTCACTGTGGTTTTGATTTGCAATCCCCTAATGATTAGGGATGTTACTCACCTTTTCTTTTCATTTTGCCTTTTTTTTTTTTTTTTTTTTTTGAGACAGAGTCTTTTCATTTGCCTTCTTTTTTTTCTGAGACAAAGTCTTTCTGTGTCACCCAGGCTGGAGTGCAGTGGCGCTCTTTTGGATCACTGAAACCTCTGCCTCCTGGGTTCAAGTGATTCTCCTGCCTCAGCCTCCCTAGTAGCTGGGATTACAGACGCCCACCACCACACCCAGCTAATTTTTATATTTTTAGTAGAAATGGGGTTTCACCATGTTGGCCAGGCTGGTCTCAAACTCTTGACCTCAGGTAATCCACCTGCCTCGGCCTCCTAAAGTGCTGGGATTACAGGCGTGAGCCACCGCGCCCGGCTGCTTCATTCTTAAAGGATGTTTTGCTGGATTGATTGACTTGTTTTTTGTTCCTGTAGCTGAAGATACTGTTTCACTGTCTTCTGATATCTGTTATTTATAAGGAGAAACAGCATTCATTTGTATCATCATTCCCTGCATATAGTGCGTTGTTTTCTCTGGCTTTGGAGATTTTCTTTTTTTTTTTTTTTTTTTGAGACGGAGTCTCGCGCTGTCGCCCAGGCTGGAGTGCAGTGGCCGGATCTCAGCTCACTGCAAGCTCCGCCTCCCGGGTTCACGCCATTCTCCGGCCTCAGCCTCCCGAGTAGCTGGGACTACAGGCGCTGCCACCTCGCCCGGCTATTTTTTGTATTTCTTAGTAGAGACGGGGTTTCACCGTGTTAGCCAGGATGGTCCTGACCTCGTGATCCGCCCATCTCGGCCTCCCAAAGTGCTGGGATTACAGGCTTGAGCCACCGCGCCCGGCCAGAGATTTTCTTTTTATCTTTGGTTCTCAGCATTTTGACTATACTGTGTGCAGGTATGGTTTTCTTCTTTTTTTTTTTTTTTTTGGTGGGGAGAGGGTTGCTTAGCATCTTAAATCTATAAATTTATCTTTCAATCTTTTTAAAAAATTTCAACCTCTTTTTCCTCAAAATAATTTTTCTGTCCCATATTCTCTTATTTGCTTCTGAGACTCCAGTTGCACATATTTTAGATCTTTTGCTACTTCCCCTCAGTTTCCTGAGAGTCTGTTCATTCCTGCCCGCTCCCATCCATTTTCTCTCTGTTACTTAGATTGAGTAATTTTTATCGATTTCTCATCAAGTTTTCTGACTTTTTTCCCCTGTCATCTTCAATCTGCTTCTAAGCCTGTCCAGTAAATCTTTAAATTTCAGATACTAAACTTTTCGATTCTATAATTTACATTTGGTTTTTATAGTTTTTATTTCTCTGCTTGTATTTTCTTTCTTTTATTAATTATGAGAAATATTTCCTTTATATATGTACTCTGGCACAATTTTAATAGCTGCTTTAAAGTCGTTGTTATAATTCTACATTTGAGGCATGTCAGTGTCAGCCTCTTGAGTATGGGGATCACAATTCATTTTTATGTCTAGTAATTTCAGATTGTACCTTGGCTATTGTAAAAGATATGTTGTAGAAGTTTTGGATTCTGTCATATTTCTCCAAAAGGGTTTGTTTGTTTGTTGTTTTAAGTAGGCAATGCATATATCCCTTTCTTCTTTGGTTTAAATCTCGATTTTAGTTTTGCCAGTTAGGTGCAGTGGCTCATGCCTGTAATCCCAGCACTTTGGGAGGTGAAGGCAGGAAAATCACTTGGTCCCAGGAGTTTGAGACCAGCCTGAACAATGTAGAGAGACATCATCTCTACAAAAAATAAGAAATTAGCTGGATATGGTGGCATGTACCTGTGATCCCAGCTACTTGGGAGGCTGAGGGAGGAGGACCCCTTGAGCCTAGGAGGTCAAAGCTGCAGTGAGTCATGATCATGCCATTGCCCTCCAGCCTGGGAGAGACCCTGTCTCTAAAAAATAATAATAATAATAGTAATTTTTGTCAAAGCGAGATATATACATAATTTTAAAAAGTCTAACACAATGACAAGACTTGTAATGACAATAGTAGAACACTATATCACCATTTCCACCCTGAAACCTGCCCCACAGGAAGAAAAACTTTTAATTCTTTCAGCTGTTTCTTTTGTTTACATCTACATTTCTAAAAACATTTCTAAAAATATTCATATATATATAGATATACACACATAATTTTCATATGTACATGTACATATACTTATATATGTATATTCATATATACACACACACACTTATTTTTTGAGACAGGATCGCTCTCTGTCACACAGGCTAGAGGGCAGTGGCATGATCATAGTTCACTGCAGCCTTGAACTCCTGGGTTCAAGTGATCTTCCTACCTCAACCTCCTGAGTAGCTGGGACTACAGTTGTGCACTACTATGCCTGGCTGATTTTTAATTCTTCTTTTATAAAGACAGGGTCTCACTATGTTAAACAGGCTGGTTTCTAACTCCTGGGCTCGGGTGATCCTCCCGCCTTGGCCTTCCAAAGTGTTGGGATTACAGGCATGAACCATCATGCTTGACCTCTTATATTTTTATTTATATGTTATCTATTGACATTCTAGTATGGAGTCACAAAATTTAGCACACTTAAAACCTCCTTCCCTCTCTTCATACTCCCAATATATTTGTAGTACATTTTTGTTTATATCAATATTTATACTGTTTATATTATCTCATTATATAACACTTGCTCAATGTTAAGTCAAGTAATAAAATATTGATAAGATAAATTTTTATTCATATTAGAATTAATAATTGCCCTGTGGGTTGTTTTAGCAGTTTTCTGTGTAATAATTACCAGTTCAACCTTAAACTTAGCAATCTAATGGTGATACCCCTCTGAATACTGATAATTCCTATTGCCTTCAGCTGTGCCTGGTATCCCTCTGTTTAGATGCTGTAAGTTTCTTAACACACAGTCAGTCTTCTGCTGGAGTGGGAAAGAAGGTCCATCTGTCTTTGAAAAAGGAGTTCTGGCCGGGCCCAGCGGTTCATGCCTGTAATCCCAGAACTTTGGGAGGCTGCAGCATGTGGATCACTTGAGGTCAGGAGTTTGAGACCAGCCTGGCCAACATGGCGAAACCCTGTCCCTACCAAAAATATAAACAGTTAGCCAGGTGTTGTGGTGCGCACCTGTAGTCCCAGCTACACGGGAGGCTGAGGCAGGAGAATCGCTTGAACCTGGGAGGCAGAGGTTGCAGTGAGCCGAGATCATGCCACTGTATTCTAGCCTGGGCAACAGAGTAAGACTCTGTCTCAAAAAAAAAAAAAAAAAAAAAAAAAGAAAGAAAGAAAGAAAGAAAAAGAAAAAAGAAAAGAAAAGAAAAATTGAGTTCTAGGGGTCTGAGTGAGCCATGTAAAGTTTTTCAATGAATCCTTCTCTTTTCATCTGTAACACGAATTTCTGCCTTTAGAGATACCTTGTGCCTCCTAATTCTGAGCATTTCCAAGATTCTCCGGCGATATCAGCTTTCTTCTCATTAGCATACTCTTTTGGTTTTAAGCTTTCATAATTCAAATAACACTAGTAATTTCTATCTTCCAGAAATCTGCTGACATCGCTTGTCTGCGCCTGTGTTCGTTCTGTGTTTTGTCCTTCCATATCCATTCTCCATATTTTTCTGCCCCGCTCCGTATCCTAAGAAGATAACACCTGTGGACTTGGACTCCCTTGATTTTTGGCATCCAGTTCAATTCAACTAACTGGAGTGACTGGAAGAAAACTGCAGAGTGGGAGGGGACAGAATAATAGATGTAAGTGCATTTAATCCCATTGCTGTGCCCCCTCTCTATGTGCTTCTTCCCTGGAGGTCGCAGTGCTGGTAGTGGCAGAAAACTTCTACCTAACCCCATGGCTTCCCTAGGGTGACTTTCTCCTATGCCTAGAGTTCTTACCAGGTTCCAGTAATTATTCTTTCCACTTACTCCTTGAGGCCTAGGGATGGTGACAGCTTTCCAGTGTTGCTAGTGCCTGGGTACTTTAGCATCTCTTTTTGGTTCTCTTAATCCTGCCCACACCTCTGTAAATAGTTTCCTCATTAAATTTTCTTCATTTCTCCTTTGAGTGTGCCAATCTGTTTCCTGCCAGAACTCTAACTGCTATGTTGCTGTTCACATTCCCCCTTTACTATGTTTATTCATTTCAAAAATTTTATTCTCATTTTAGCAGACTTTCTGGAGGCAACAGAAATAAGTGTCATATGCTCAATCCAACACGTTTAATTATTGAATATCCTTTTCTCCACTATCCCTATGCATAAGTATTTGACTCTACTTTCTTTTTCTTTCTTTCTTTTATTTTTTTGAGACAGAATCTGGTTCTGTGCTCAGAGCTTTCTAGCAGCCAGCTCAAAGAAAGAAGCAAAGTTGGTTGCATGTCCACAGTAATTTTCTGATCCTGTGAATTGAGAAAAATTTCTTCCAGTGTAGAAAAACACACCCGTGTGGGTGCAGTGAGGGTGTGAAATGTCAACAGCGTTAGAGCCAGCAGCTTCAGCAGTGACAAGAAATAGCATCCATCCGGCAGGGCGCAGTGGCTCACACCTGTAATCCCAGCACTGTCACAGTCTCAGCTCACTATGCCTCCTGGGCTCAAGCCATGATCCTGCTTCAGTCTTCCAAGTAGCTGGGAGGGACTATAGGCACATGCCACCACTCCTGGCTAATTTTTATACTTTTTTTTTTTTTTGGTGGAGACAGGTTTTCACCATCGTTGCCCAGGCTGCCCTTGAACTCCTGAGCTCAGGCAATCTGCTTGCCTTGGCCTCCCAAAGTACTGGAATTACAGGCGTGTTTTATCTGAGTTCCTTCCTCAGGAAAGAACCTTCAGGACTCTCAAAAAAAGTATCAAAGAACTAAAACTCACCAGATCACCACATCCTGACAATGAGATACTAGACCCCTCATTCATCATAATTGCTTCCGTGTACCTCCCTAACTCAGGTTTTCTTGCATATTGTTACATTTCCTCCCTCCTATATAAACGCCTAGTTTTAGTCGGTCAGGGAGATGGATTTGAGATTGAGCTGCCGTCTCCTCAGCTGCAGCACCAGGTTAAAGCCTTATTCCTTGGCAGTCCTCGGCATCTCAGCGATTGGCTTTCTGTGCCACGAGCAGCAGGACCTAGACCGTCCCCCTGGCGTTTCGGCAACATAAGCAGTATCTCACCAATGTTCTGTGACTTTCTTCTTTCAGTTGCCTTGAAGTTTCTGATCTTGCTCTTCTTTCTACAGAGGCCAGTTGAAGGCCACACTCCGTCTGCTGTTGGCTCTCACTGATTTGTCTAAAGGCTGTGGGTACTTGGGGTCAAATTGTTGATGTTTGTGCTAGCGATGCTACTTCTTTTTTCTTTTCTTTCTTTTTTAATTTTTTTGGAGACAGAGTCTCCCTCTGTTGCCCAGACTGGAATGCAGTGGCAACATCTCGGCTCACTGCGACCTCCACCTCCCAGGTTCAAGCGATTCTCCTGCCTCAGCCTCTTAAGTAGCTGAGACTATAGAAGTGCATCACCACACCTGGCTAATTTTTTTTTGTATTTTTAGTAGAGACGGGATTTTGTCAGGTTGGCCAGGCTGGTCTTGAACGCCTGTTCCCAAGGAATATTCCTGCCTTGACCTCCCAAAGTGCTGGGATTACAAGTGTGAGCCACTGCGCCCTGCCGGATGGATGCTATTTCTTGTCACTGCTGAAGCTGCTGGCTCCAATGCTGTTGACATTTCACACCCTCACTGCACCCACACGGGTGTGTTTTTCTACACTGGAAGAAATTTTTCTCAATTCAGAGGATCAGAAAATTACATCTTCTCCCACGCTTCTGCTTTTTTATGAATACCGCGGACATGCAACCAACTTTGCTTCTTTCTTTGAGCTGGCTGCTGGAAAGCTCTTAGCTAAGTTTGCATTGTATTTCCAGAGGGTAGAGAGGGTCTTACAGTTTGTATGTATGTTTGGATAGTGGGCATGTGTGTGTGTGTGTTGTTTTTTTTTTGAGACGGAGTCTCGCTCTGTTGCCCAGGCTGGAGTGCAGTGGCGTAATCTCGGCTCACTGCAAGTTCTGCCTCCCAGGTTCATGCGATTCTCCTGCCTCAGCCTCCCGGATAGCTGGGACTACAGGTGCCTGCCACCACGCCCGGCTAATTTTTTGTATTTTTAGTAGAGACGGGGCCGGGCGCGGTGGCAGGCACCTGTAGTCCCAGCTACCCGGGAGGCTGAGGCAGGAGAATCGCATGAACCTGGGAGGCAGAACTTGCAGTGAGCCGAGATTACGCCACTGCACTTCAGCCTGGGCCACAGTGAGACACCCCCTCTCAAAAAAAAAAAAAAAAAAGAGACGGGGTTTCACCATGTTAGCCAGGATGGTCTCGATCTCCTGACCTCGTGATCCGCCTGCCTCAGCCTCCCAAAGCACTGGGATTGCAGGCGTGAGCCACCACACCCGGCCTGATTACTATAACTTTATACTGAGTCTTAAACATGGATAATATGATTGCTTCAACTTTATTCTTCTGTTTTAAAATTGTTGACCTGGCACAGTGGCTCACGCCTGTAATCCCAGCACTTTGGGAGGCCAAGGCTAGGTGGATCACTTGAGGTCAAGAGTTCAACACCAGCCTGGCCAACATGATGAAACCCCATCTCTACTAAAAATACAAAACTTAGTAGGGCATGGTGGTGGGTGGTTGTAATCCCAGGTACTCAGGAGGCTGAGGCAGGAGAATTACTTGAACCCAGGAGACAGAGGTTGCAGTAAGCCGAGATTGTGCTATTGCACTCCAGCCTGGGCAACAAGAGTGAAACTCCATCTCAAAAAAAAAAAAAATGTTTTAGCTATTTTGTTGCTTTGCCTTTTCTATAAATTTTAGAATCAGCTTGTCTATATTCACAAAATCACTGCAAGAATTTTTAATAACACTTTTATTAAACTATACAACTGAAGTCATAGTTATCTGCATTGTGGTAATTCTATTTTTTTATTTGTGTTACTCATTTGTCTAGCTTTAGTAACAATCTTTCTCCCGTCTGGCAGGAAAGCAGGTGCATGGAGAATACTCCACTTGACAAATTGCTTTCTGATCGTATTCCTCTGTTTTCATCCACAATATTTGGCTTTATCAGAAGCTTTTCTTCTCTAGCCTTGTTTCTGTCCCACTGTGAACACAGAGCCTTGCATGTTATTCCACGTTGCTCCCTCGAGTAACGTAGCTCAGTATCAAGGGAGATTTGAAATGGAAAAAAGCAGGAAGCTCTGGCTATCTAAGGGTTGTTTGGGTAGTTTTTAATATCCTGTTTTAAACTTACCTATTTTGTGTATTTAGAAATGATGACCTAAAAACTTTAGGGAATTCCATACAAATTACTTTTGGAGGGGGGTGGACTTATATTTGAAGATCATCTCACTGTGGCATATTTTGCTTTAAGAGAAGGTGATAGGATGATATATAAGTAGTCACGAAAATGAAAACCCAGCAGATAAAAGGGCAAAGACTAGAACAGGGACTTTACAGAAGAGAAAACCCAATGAGACAATAAATACAGGGAAAAATACTCGGCCTCATTAACCTCAAGGAAATGATACATCGAGATACAATTTTACACTCACCAGGCTGGCAAAAATAAAATCTGATAATATTGAGTGTTGACAATGCGGAACAATGCAAATTGTAATTCCCTGCTGATGGGTGACACAATAACTTTGAAAAACAATTTGGCATTGGCTAGTAAAGTTGAAGAGGTGTGTGTCATATAACCGGATCCTACTTCTAGGTATGAGTCCTAAAGAAACCCTCAAACATGTGCATCAGGGGACATGGACCAGTCTGATCAAAGCTGTACTATTTATGATAGCATCACATTAGAAGCAGCACAAATGCCCATCAGCAATGGAATGGATAGATTATAGCATATCCGTAGAATGGAATACTATACAACAGTAAAAATAAAGCAATTACAACAACGTGGGTGAATCTCAGGAAGATAATTTCGAATTTTTTGAATGAAAAAAATGCAAGTCACACAATGCATGGAATATGATTCCATTAAATTAAAACCTAAAATCATGCATCTAAACGATGTAAGTATATAAACCTGGTAAACCTCTAAGAATTGCAAGATAACACAATATCTAGGATAGCATTTATTTCTTTTTCTTTTTCTTTCCTGAGACAGGGTCTGGTTCTGTCACCTGGGCTGGAGTGCAGTGGCAGGATCTCAGCTCACTACAACCTCCACCTCCCAGGCTCAAGTGATCCTCCCCGTTCTCAGCTTCCTGAGAAGCTGGGACTACAGGTGTGCGCCACCACACCTAGCTAATTTTTGTATTTTTTGTAGAGATAGGTTTTCATCATGTTGTCCAGGCTGGTCTTGAATTCCTGAGCTCAGACAATACGCATGCCTCGGCCTCCCAAAATGTTGGGATTACAGGCGCGAGCCATCGCACCAGGCCTTGGGTTTATTTCTAATAAACAAAGGAAATGGGAACAGAGAAGGCCACACAGATGATGATAATATTCCTTATTTTCCTTTTTTTTTAAAGTCATATGAATGTCAGATCATAACCTTATTTTCTTAACTGAGTGATAGACACACAGGTATCTATGCTTTTTAATCTCATTCTCTGGAATATATATTTTATATATAATGTTTATCTTCTTAATAATAAAACTACTTTTAAGTGAAAAGGTCACTGAAATGTTACTACATGTCTTTAAAGTTACAAAGTGGGTTCTCACGTTTATTTTTGACTACTCAAAAAATTGCTCTTGCAGTTTAGGCAAAATGCTACCCCAGATACCACAGCCAATGAAGTGAGCTGCAAGGGATTTAGGTCACTAGTTTTAGCCACGTATTTTCATCATGTGCTTTCACTTTTAAATAAAAGAATGTCTTTATTCTTTAAAATGTTTGCTTAAGATATCAAAGCAGATAATATTTTTAAATAGAGGGTCTTAGCTCCTGGCTGTACATTAGAATCGCTCAGAGACTTAAATAACATAAAATGTTGATGCCCAACTCCCATCCCAGATTAAATGAGTCAAAATCTCTGTTAGTGGGACCTGGGCTTTGGATTATTCTTGAAAAATTCCCAAGATTACTCTTACTTAGAGGCATAATTGGAAAGTACCATTTTAAAGCAACTTTCTAAGCCAGCATTTCTAAATGTGGTTTACTGTCTACACCACATTGTTGGTGCAAAATTCTTACGTGGATAGCAAATAAATTTGGTAGGTTTCTAGCATTTTGAAAATACAAGTAATTAGGATAGAAAAATATCAGAGTGGACCCGGCGCAGTGGCTCACGCCTGTAATCCCAGCACTTTGCGAGGCCGAAGCGGGAGGATCATGAGGTCAAGAGATTGAGACCATCCTGGCCAACATGGTGAAACCCTGTCTCTACTAAAAATACAAAAATTAGCTGGGCATGGTGGCACATGCCCGTAGTTCCAGCTACTCAGGAGGCTGAGGCAGGAAAATTGCTTGAACCGAGGAGATGGAGGTTGCAGTGAGCCGAGATTGTGTCACTGCACTCCAGCCTAGCGACAGAGTGAGACTCCATCTTAAAAAAAAAAAAAAAGAAAATATTAGAGTGTATTCATATTTTTATTTCTGGGATGTGTGTTTGGGAGGGGTTGTGTTTAATGAGTGGTCATGTAAAATACAGGATTTCATACCGTGAGCCACAATCTGTTTGAAAAACAGTTCTAAACAAACCTAAGGTGCTATTAGGTATTCTTTTAAAACATTTTTAACTGACAAGTAAAAATTGTATATATATATAAAATGTACACCATGATGTTTTGATATATGTACACATTGTGGAATAGCTAAGTCAAGTTAGGTATTTTTCCCTACTGCAAAGTTGATCAAGCAGTAATATTGATACAGGAGTTAAGAAGACATTACTTAGGCAGATAGTGAGGGCACAGAACTCCTCAGTAAGGTTTTCCTTTTAATGAAAAGTAGCCCCAAATAATTTTCTAATTCAAAGAGCAGCCTGTAAAATGAAATTGAGCTACACACATAGATGCCACAGTTATGCCAAGCATGTTCAAAATGGCGGCTCCATCTTCCCGTCTCTGACAGCCACGTGCACAGGAAGAAGCAGACAAGGTGGCCGCTGGCCAGGGGGAACGTTCATTTGCATAGTATGATTAGGGTGGGTCTGCCAGCCTACTCCTTGTGCTATGTAAACATCATACCTGATCAAACCAATCTGTGAGCCCTGTGTAAATCAGACACTGCCTCCTCAAGCCTGACTATAAAATCTGGCACATCCACTGCCAGCCTTTTCCTCTCCAAAGTCCCCTCTCTCTCACTAAAGAGAGAGCTGTTTTCCTTTCTCTTTCTTTCTTTTACCTTTTAAACCTCCACTCCTAAATTCCTCATGTGCGTTTGTGTCCTAACTTTTCTTGGCGTGAGATGATGAACCCTGGGTATTTATCCCAGACACTGTAGCCGCTTCAATATCATACGATGGTTGCAATGCCTGTGTCTGAATCCTGGCTTTTCCACTCACCAGCTGTACGACTTCAGGCAAATTACCTAACCTCTTTATGTGTATTCCCTCATCATAAAAATCTCTTATAGTGCTTGCAGAGGAGTTGAGCAAACTGCACAGTCAGAGGGCACAGTCCTTCAAAGACTGCTCTTCAAACACCAGCTGCAAGTTTGAAGGGCCCCAAGGCCACCCTCAGTACAGACCAACGGGCTACTAATTCAGAGGTACCCATGACCACCGTCAGGATACAAATTAGAACTAGCCAGAGGAAGAGAATGTGTATGTCGAAGTCTGGCAGGGCTCCAAATGCAGAACTGCTGTCATCCTCAGGCTGTGTTCCCCTCCCATCAGCAAAGGGGACAATACTGAGAAGGAAACTCACCCAGCTCTTATGTCCAGAATTTTTATTAGGGCTTCATAGCATAGGCACAATTGATTGAATTATTGTCCACTTGGTTGAACCCAACTCCCAGTCTCCCTCCCCTCCCTGGAATTCAGGCTGAAGTGATGCGGCCCAAAGCCCCAGTCTTCTAATCACTTGGTCTTCTGTCATGGCCAGTCCCACCTTGAATCATCTTGTTAACATAAACTATCTTATAACCTCACCACGAATGGCCTTGTTACTGATAACTATCAGGTGTGGTCCAAGGTGCTCATCATGAATAACAAAAACATTCCCACACCTGGAAAAAAAAAAAAAAAAATCTCAAGAGTTCGCCAGGTGCAGTGGCTCATGCCTGTAATCCCAGCACTTTGGGAGGCCGAGGCGGGTAGATCGCTTGAGTCCAGGAGTTTGAGACTAGCCCGGGTGACACAGCAAAACCCCATCTGTACAAAAAGTACCAACATTAGCTGAGCATGGTGGCATGACATGTAGTCCCAGCTACTCGGGAGGGTGAGGTGCGAGGATCGTTTGAACCTGGCAAGTGGAGGTTGCAGTGAGCTGAGATCACACCACTGCATTCCAACCTGGGCAACAGAGTGAGACCCTGTCTCAAAAACAAAAAACAAAACAAAACCAAAAGCAAATCTCAAGGGTCTAGAAATGACCCCCCTGAACGAGGACAAAAGCCAGACCTCACTTTGGAGGTCAAATTCCTTACTAAACACTGGTCGTGAGGATTAAACGAGTATACGTATATGGGAAACTCTTAGAACATTGCCTGCTATGTGGTAAGTGCTGCTAGATACTACTACTATTGTTCTTAATCTTTGCCCCTTTTATTTTCAGTCCTTGACTTCTCCGAGAGCCTTGTTGCTGTTTTAATTTTCACTTTAATCTAGCCAACAGCCTTCGCTTTCCTAGTTTCTCTCTCTCATTGAGCATAAGGGAGAAATTACTTGGCTGAAAGTGGGAAGGAAAGGGTAGGAGGAAAGCTAGAGGCTTTTTAACCTCCCCCAACACACCCTTGTTGCTTCCATTCTCAGCTGTTATCCCCTTTCCCTTCTTCACTTCTCTCACTTCATTCTTAACCACCCCTCCCCTCTCTCCTACCTTTCCTTTTCTTTTTTTTTTTTAATTAAAAAAAAAACCTTTTATTTTAGGTTCAAGCGTCCACGTGCAGGTTTGTTATATGAGTAAATTGTATGTCACAGGGGGGTTGGTGTACAGACTTTGTCACCCGAGTAATAACCGTACAACTGATAGGCAGTTTTTCAGTCCTCATCCTCCTCCCATCCACCACCCTCTAGTAGGCTCCAGTGTCTGTTGTTCCCCTCTCTGTGTCCATGTGTACTCAATGTTTTGCTCCCATTTCTGAGTGACAACATGTGGTGTTTGGTTTTCTGTTCTTGCATTAGTTTGCTTATGGCTTCTGCTGCAGCTTCATCCATGTTGCTGCAAAGGACATGATCTGATTTTTTGGTTTGTTTTGAGATGGAGTCTCGCTCTTTTGCCCAGGCTGGAGTGTAGTGGCACAATCTCGGCTCACTGCAATCTCTGCCTCCTGGGTTCAAGAAACTCTCCCGCCTCAGCCTCCTGAGTAGCTGGGACTGTAGGCACTACCACGCCCGGCTAATTTTTGTATTTTTAGTAGAGATGGGGTTTTGTCATGTTGTCCAGGGTGGTCTCAAACTCCTGACCTCAAGTGGTCCTCCTGACTCGGCCTCTTAAAGTGCTGAGATTACAGGTGGGAGCCACCGAGCCTGGCCAGCTGTTTCTATTCTTGATCTCCACAACTCCCACATCATTTATGTTACCCAGTTAGACCGTGTAGGATATAATTTTGCAACCACAAGGTTAGAGATTATTACCATTTGTCCCTCAATCTCTTACCAATAAACAGAACACAGGAAGCATTACTAATAAATTTACCAAAATTCTCTCTTACTAAAACATACACACTAAGTTATAGGTTTAGAACAAAGTTTTAATGATGTAAGCACATGTTAATTTGTAAATAAACTGAGCTCACACCCTGCCATTGTACCTAAGGAACAGTGCTTCTATTCTTTAACTTATGTTGCCTGCAAAATAAAGATCCTTGGATAGAAATCTTGTGTGATGGGGCTGGGTATGGTGGCCCATGCCTGGAATTCTTTGGAAGGCTGAAGCAGGAGGATCATTTGAGGCCAAGAGTTCGAGAAATTCTATGTGATATAAAGCAGGTGCATAAAATTTGCCCACATCTCCAACTCACTTATCAAATGTTTTTTTCAAGAGACTGGAACTTCTAGTGCATAAATACAGTTTTGGTTTAAAAATCCAGAATCTGGAAAAAATGGCTCTACTGAAAAAATGACTGGTTTTGGTAGTTAAACAGTAATTTCAAGGGCTCTTCAGTGACATTAGAAATCATTCAATCCAATTCCTTCCTTTTAAATGTAAGGAAGCTGTCAAAGAAGAAGAGAAGTCCTATGCTGTGATTTTATGTTTTGAAGCTATCAGAACCTCTTAAAAAATTAACCACTGTAGCAGGCAGAGAGCAGAGGGTCTGCTTCTTCAAATATTGGCGATCACGCCATGGTTTTATATTGTTTTGGAAATAACTTTTAGTTGAAAAACTTCGAGGAGTTCATTTTAAGTTCAGTTACAGCTGGGGGGATATAATTTATTGTAATTTATTAGTCGTTGAATATCCATGTGCTCCCCACACTCCCCAGCTCCCTTGCAGTTAGGAGGGCCTATGCGACTCGTTTTGACAAATGAACCGTGAGTGGAGATGACATGTGTCACTTCTGGGACAAAGCACAAAGAGAAGAGCACTTTTTCCTTCTTGATGTCTCTCTCTTTTCCTGCCGCAGTGACAGCCGAGGCCAAATGTGGAGATGGCATAACCAGAAGAGGGAACGAACTGGCCTGGATGTGACTCATACTTGGAAGGGAGCTGTCTGGAAAGGCCGCAGTACCTGCAGCCAACTTTGTGTGAGTGAAAAATAAACTTAAATAGGTTAAACCAATACAATTGGGGGATTGTTATTGCAACGTAACATAGTCTATTCCTGGTTAATGAATTAACAATGCCCTCTCTTACAGTAGCCGCGTTTTAAACTTCCCACACTTATCTAAACCGTAGTGTATAATCTCTGACATTCATACTAATTTAAAAGTTTAATATTCACACAGGGAAGACATCTCTTGTCTAAAAATTTTGATGACAAGGGAATTATTTATTTATTTATTTAGAGACAGGGTCTCACTATGTTGCCCAGGCTGGACTCAAACTCCTGGGTTCAAGTGATTCTCCTGCCTCAGCCTCCTGAATAGCTGGTATTATAGGTGCATGCCACCATGCCCAGCAGAATCATTATTTTTTCTTTTCTTTTTTTGAGACAGTCTTGCTCTGTCGCCCAGGCTGGAGTGCAGTGGCACCATCTCAGTTCACTGCAATCTCCACCTCCCGGGTTCAAGCAATTCTCCTGCCTCAGCTTCCCGAGTAACTGGGACTACAGGCGCATGACACTACACCTGGCTAATTTTTGTTTGTTTGTTTGTTTGTTTTGAGGTAGAGTCTCACTATGTCGCCCAGGCTGGAGTGTAATAGTGCAGTCTCAGCTCACTGCAACCTCCGCCTCCTGGGTTCAAGCAATTCTCTGCCTCAGCCTCCTAAGTAGCTGGGACAACAGGCACCCGCCACCACGCCCAGCTAATTTTTTGTATTTTTACTAGAGACAGGGTTTCACCTTCTTGGCTAGGCTGGTCTTGAACTGACCTTGCGATCCACCCACCTCGGCCTCCCAAAGTGCTGGGATTACAGATGTGAGCCACCGCGCCGGGCCTAATTTTTGTATTTTTAGCAGAGATGGGATTTCACCATGTTGGCCAGGCTGGTCTCGAACTCCTGGCTTCAAGTGATCTGCTTGCCTCAGCCTCCACAAGTGCTGGGATTACAGGCGTGAGCTGCCATGCCTGGCCAATTTTTTCATCTTGAGTAAGAAGAGAGCTCAAAGAAAAATGTGTCACCTATGATTGATACAAGACATAGTCAAATGTATTCTTAAGATTCTGACTCCATCTGACCAAAATTATTTTTGTTTAATTTATTAGGTTATAATTTTTTTTTTTTTTTTTTTTGAGACGGGGTTTCGCTCTTGTTGCCAAGGCTGGAGTGCAATGGCGCAATCTCAGCTCACCGCAACCTCTGCCTCCTAAGTTCAAGTGATTCTCCTGCCTCAGCCTCCCGAGTAGCTGGGATTATAGGCATGCGCCACCATGCCTGGTTAATTTTGTATTTTTAGTAGAGACAAGGTTTCTCCATGTTGGTCAGGCTGGTCTCGAACTCCCGACCCCAGGTGATCCACCCACCTTGGCCTCCCAAAGTGCTGGATTACAGGCATGAGCCACCACACCCAACCTTATACTTACACTTTTATTATCTTTATCAGCACAGACTAAGACATTTTGGAGGATAGCACAGTTCTTTCAGGATTAAGTGATTTATTTTATATTTTTTCCCTTTAATATTTTCCTTTAATCAATTAATTTCCTTAAATTTCCTTAAAGAGAAGGGGGATCCCGGTGCGGTGACTCACAGCTGTAATTGCAGCATTTTGGGAGGGCGAGACAGGACGATCACTTGAGCCCAGGAGTTTGAGACCAGCTTGGGCAACGTAGTGAGACCCCATCTCTACAGAAAATTTTAAAATGAGGCAAGAGGATGGCCGGAGTCCCAGAGATTGAGGCTGCAATGACCAGTGATTGTGCCACTGCATTCCTGCCTGGGTGAGGAAGCAACACCCTGCCTTGGAAAAGAAAAAAAGAGAGAGAGAATTGGGGTGGGTAGGCGGTTAATTGTAATTTGTTTTAACAAAATTGAGAGTCAAAATGTAGGGAGTTAGCCCTAAACCATGTAACAAATTACCGAAGAAGGCAACACTGAAACCCAGCTCTCATTGTTTCCGTTGTGTCTATGCTTCCTCTAAAAGTCACAGAATAGGCCAGATATGGTGGCTCACGCCTGTCATCCAACATTTTGGGAGGTCGAGGAGGGCAGAACACTTGGGCCCAGGAGCTGGAGACCAGCCTAGGCAACATGATGAAACCCTGTCTCTACAAAAAGATACAAAAATTAGCCAAGCATGGTGGTGTGCACCTGTGCTCTCAGCTACTCAGGAGGCTGAGATGGGAGGATCACTTGAGCCTGGGAGGCGGAGGTTGCAGTGAGCAGAGATTGTGGCCCTGCACTCCAGCCTGGGCAACAGAGCAAGACCCTGTCTCAAAAAAAAAAAAAAAAAATAGTTACAGAATGGTAAGGAGGAGGAGAAGAAAAAATTGAGGTCAGACTTCCATTTCTAGGAATGTGGTCAGCTATTTAGAGAAATGCTCCATTGAAGACAACTATAAGGCTGGATAAAATCTAAAACCATCTTCCTAAAAACAACATACACAATAGTCAGGATTTCCTAGGTTAAGATCTGGAGAAGAAAGAAATCCATAGATGAGCAGGGGTACGAGTGCTACCTTTGTCCTGAGGATATTCAGTGACCCAGGTCAGGCGGCTGAGAGACTTAACAGTGCCTTTGCAGTTAGGAGAGCAAAAGTTGGAGTCTGGGGCCCATCCAGGAAGGGTAACCTGCACCTTCAGTTGGCACTAAAAAGACAGACACTGGAAATCAGAATGAATTTGAAAATAAACTAACTGTTCCATGTAACGCGGTCTGTCTTTGAATCATCTGGGTAGCTCAGAAAATTTCAAGCTTAGAAACTGAATTAGGGTAATCTTGGATGATTAGTTTCCCTTGAATGCCTGGTAGAAGCAATATGAATTCTTTTTGTAGAAAGAGAATATCATAGTAGGCCTGAAATTGTTATTATTGTTGTTGTTATTATTTTTCGAGATGGAGTCTCGCTCTGTCACCCAAGCTGGAGCATAATGGCGTGATCTCAGCTCACTGCAACCTCTGCCTCCCGGGTTCAAGCGATTCTCATGCCTCAGCCTCCCAAGAAGCTGGGATTACAGGTACCTGCCAACACGCCCGGCTAATTTTTGTACTTTTGGTAGAGTCGAAATTTCACCATGTTGGCCAGGCTGGTCTCAAACTCCTGACCTCAAATGATCCACCTGCCTCGGCCTCCCAAAGTGCTAGGATTACAGGTGTGAGCCACTGCAACCAGCCTGAAATTATTTTTATAAATAATTAAAAATATTATAGTCAGGACACAGGAAAAAATAAGGAAGCATACAAAATGATAAAACACCATAAACAAGAACAAGAAAATACAAGAGACTACAGAAACAGACCCTCACGGATATCAGATACAGGTTGTGAAGCAGCTGTGCTTATCAAGTTTAAGTAGACCAAAATGAAGCTTGTCTATCTTAGAGAACTGTAAAGTATTTCAAATAAATAGAAATTCAGTTTTTTGTTCATTTTTTGAGACAGTCTTGCCCTGTCACTTAGCTTGGAGAGCAGTAGGCTAATCTCGGCTAACTGAAACCTCCACCTCCTGGGTTCAAGCAGTTCTCCTGACTCGGCCTCCGGAGTAGCTGAGACTACAGGCATGAGCCATCACACCCGGCTAATTTTTGTATTTTTAGTAGAGATTCACCATGTTGGTCAGGCTGGGCTCGAACGCCTGACCTCAAGTGATCTGCCTGCCTTGTGAGCAGATGCTGGGATTACAGGTGTGAGCCACCACGCCTGGCCCCCAAATAGAAATTCTAATAGTGAAAAATAGAGGAACCTAAACTATGAAATCAATGGATGAATTTCGGAACACATTGGAAACAGTTAAGAAAGAATTTCTGTACATGAGGACAGATCAGAAGAAACCATTTACAATGAAGAGAGAAACAAATGAACCAAGAAAAGAGACAGAATAGAATGAAAATGTCTAACCTGTTCAACCAAAGTCTTGGAAGAAGTATAAGAGAATTAAATAGAAGCAACACTTAATGAGATAATAGCTGAGAATTTTGCTTTTTTTTTTTTTTTTTTTTGAGACGGAGTCTCGCTCTGTTGCCCAGGCTGGAGTGCAGTGGCGCGATCTCAGTTCACTGCAACCTCCACTTCCCAGATTCACGCCTTTCTCCTGCCTCAGCCTCCCGAGTAGCTGGGACCACAGGCACCTGCACCACACCCGGCTAATTTTTTTTGTATTTTTAGTAGAGACGGGGTTTCATCATGTTAGCCAGGATGGTCTCGATCTCCTGACCTTGTGATCCACCCATCTCGGCCTCCCAAAGTGCTGGGATTACAGGCGTGAGCCACCGCCCCCAGCCGAGAATTTTTCAACTCTATGCATGAACATGGAAATTTCAGAAACACAGTGAATTACAAAAAGAACATTCAGAAAGAAAGCCACACATAGCCACGTCATAGGGAAACAAACCAAAGACAAAGAGAAAATAGTAAGAGCAGCCATAGGCAAAAAGACAGTTTATCGTCAAAGAAACCATAGTTAGGCTGGGCACAGTGGCTCCCACCTGTAATCCCAGAACTTCGGGAGGCCAAGGCAGGTGGATCACTTGAGGCCAGGAGTTTGAGACCAGCCTGGCCAATATGGTGAAACCCCGTCTCTACCAAAAGTACAAAAATTAGCCAGGTGTGGTGGCGCGTGCCTGTGGTCCCAGCTACTCAGGAGGCTGCAGCATGGGAATTGCTTGAACCCGAGAGGCAGAGGTTACAGTGAGTCAAGATAGAGCCACTGCACTTCAGCCTAGTGATAGAGTGAGCCTCTGTCAAAAAAAAAAAAAAAAAGCCATAGTTTGACTGACTACTGTCTCAGCAGCAATTATGGAAGCCAAAAGATTAAGGATTGATACCTTGAAAATGCTAAAGTAAATAACTGCCAACCTAGAATTATGTACCCAGTGAAAATATCACTGAAACACCATGTGAAAACAGCTTCAACTCAGTAATTAAATCTTTTCCATTCTGAGACCTGCTGCAGGTGCAAATCTGTGTGGACTGCTTTTCTTTTTCTCACTCTGCTCCTCTTTGACCTACACGCTAAGTGCTCTGTGCTAGTAACTCTGCAGGGAGCCGGGATAGAAGCAAGAGCAGGAGCGGTAGGAAAGCAAGAAGAGGGGTGGAAGAAAGTTCTTACTTGGTTCACATTTTTGTAAGATGGCTTCACATTCTCCAGGGCTAGTGAATGTTTAAAACAAGCTCTCGGCTGGGTGTGGGGGCTCACGCCTGTAATCCCAGCACTTTGGGAGGCCAAGGCAGGCGGATCACCTGAGGTCGGGAGTTCAAGACCAGCCTGACCAACATGGAGAAACCCCGTCTCTATGAAAAGTACAAAATTAGCCAGGCATGGTGGCACACGCCTATAATTCCAGCTACTCGGGAGGCTGAGGCAGGAGAATCGCTTGAATCCAAGGGGACGGAGGTTGAGGTGAGCGGAGATTGTGCCATTGCACTCCAACCTGGGTGACAAGAGCAAAACTCCATCTCAAAAACAAAACTAAACCAAAAAGCTCTCTTGTGGTCATTCCTACATGATTCAAAATTCTTCAAGAATACCTACTGGGTTGTTACTTTAAAAAAATTAATTTGTAAGAGTTCTGACTGGACGCGGTGGCTCACACCTGTAATCCCAGTGCTTTGGAAGGCTGAGGCAGGCAGGTCACTTGAGGTCAGGAGTTGGAGACCAGCCTGCCAACATGATGAAACCCCACCTCTACTAAAAACACAAAAATTAGCCAGGTGTGGTGGCGTATGCCTGTGATCCCAGCTACTTGGGAGGCTGAGGAGGGAGAATCACTTGAATCCAGGAGGCGGAGGTTAGTGAGCCGAGACCACACCACTGCACTCCAGCCTGGCAATGGAGTGAGATCCTGTCTCAAAAATAAATAAATATATAAAAATAATTAAAGTTAATTCATAAGAGTTCTTTATGTAGTTTAAAGTTCTTTCTCAAGAATATTTGATATAAATGTAATTTCCCATTCCATGGCTTACCTTTCTATCTTCTTCATGGTGTTTTGTGATGGACAGAAGTTATTAATTTTATTTATTTATTTATTTATTTATTTATTTATTTTTGAGATGGAGTCTTGCTCTGTCGCCCAGGCTGGAGTGCAGTGGCGCGATCTTGGCTCACTGCAACCTCTGCCTCCTGGGTTCAAGCAATTCTTCTGCCTCAGCCTCCTGTGTAGCTGGGATTACAGGCACGTGCCACCATGCCTGACTAATTTTTTTTCGTATTTTTAGTAGAGACGGGGTTTCACCATGTTAGCCAGGGTGGTCTCCATCTCCTGACCTCGTGATCCGCCCACCTCGGCCTCCCAAAGGGCTAGGATTACAGGCGTGAGCCACCACGCCTGGCCAGAGTTATTAATTTTAATCTGGCTTAGTTTATCATTCTTTTCCTTTACAGTTAGTGGAAATTTTTCCTACTTGAGAAGAAAGTCCTTCTGGTCACTCTTTAATAACACATGAGTCTTTTTTCCTCATTAGTTTAAAAATCCAAATTTAATCATATAATATTGAACAGATCTTGGCAGTCTAACCAATCGCCATAACCCACCTTTTCCCTGTTAACAAAGCAGAATTGATGAGAGAAGGGATTAGGAGAAATGTATACACTAAAAACAAAGAGTGTTTGGCCAAAGGTACCCACACTTGATGCACTGAATCAGAATTCTTGGATTGGAGCTTAGATGTGTATAATTTTTGTTTTGTTTTGTTTGTTTTTGAGACAGAGTCTCGCTCTGTCACCCAGGCTGGAGTGCAATGGCAGGATCTTGGCTCACTGCAACCTCCACCTCCCAGGTTCAAGCAATTCTCCTGACTTAGCCTCCCTAGTAGGTGGAATTACAGGTGTGCGCCATCACACCTGGCTAATTTTTTTTTTTTTTTTTTTTTTTTTCTTTGGGGATGGAGTCTCTGTTGCCCAGGCTGGAGTGCAGTGGCTCGATCTCTGCTCACTACATCCTCCGCCTCCCAGGTTCAGGCGATTCTCCTGCCTCAGCCTCCTGAGTAGCTGGGATTATAGGCACACACCACAATGCCCAGTTAATTTTTTTGTTTGTTTGTTTTTAGTAGAGACAGGGTTTCAGCTTGTTGATCAGGCTGGTCTCGAACTCTTGACCTCGTGATCCGCCCACCTCCGCCTCCCAAAGTGTTAGGGTTACAGGCCACTGCGCCTGGCCAATTTTTGTATTTTTAATAGTGATGGGGTTTTACCATGTTGGTCAGGCTGGTCTCGAACTCCTGACCTCAGGTGATCCTCCTACCTCAGCTTCCCACAGTGCTAGGATTACAGGCATGAGCCACCATGCCTGGCCAGATGTGTGTAATTTTTAAATGCTCCCCAGATGATTCAGCTGTACTTTTTATTTTAATTTAATTTAATTAATTTTTTGTTTTTGAGACAGGGTCTCACTCTGTAGCCCAGGCTAGAGTGCAGTGGTGTGATCATGGCTCACATGGTGCTTCGACTTCTTGGGCTCAAGCTATCCTCCCACCTCAGCCTCCCAAGGAGCTGGGACCACAGGTGTGCACCACCAGGCCCAGCTAATTAAAAACAAAAAACAAACAAACAAAAAACTTGTAGAGATGGAGTCTCACTGTGTCTAGTCTCAAACTCTTGGGCTCAAGGGATCTTCCTACTTCAGCCTCCCAAAGTGCTGAGATTACAGGCATGAGCCACTGCATCCAGCTTCAGTTATATCTTGATAAAGACTAAGAAAAACAATCAAAACAAAACAAAAACTCAAGTGTCTAGAATGTCATGGAAGGAAGGAGAGAGTTTCAAGCAGAAGTTGGAAAACAGGCTTAGATGTAGCAGAGAGTTCAAGGAGGATAAAGATTATGAAAAATTGTTGGAGTCGGCTTGAATCTTCAAAGTCATTGGTAAAGTAAGAATGCTTTTAGTACAAAGGTGGGGTATATAATTTGGGTTAGATAGGGAGTAGGCAATTAGAACAGTGGTCTTGAACCTTTTTTTTTTTTGAGATGGAGTCTAGCTCTGTCGCCCAGTGGAGTGCAGTGGTGCTATCTCGGCTCACTGCAAGTTTCACGCCATTCTCCTGCCTCAGCCTCCCGAGTAGCTGGGACTACAGGCGCTGCCACCACACCCGGCTAATTTTTTGTATTTTTAGTCGAGACGGGGTTTCACCGTGTTAGCCAGGATGGTCTACATCTCCTGACCTTGTGATCCGCCTGCCTCGGCCTCCCAAAGTGCTGGGATTACAGGTGTGAGCCACCGCGCCCGGCCGGTCCTGCACCTTTTTGGCACCTGAGTCCAGTTTGTGGAAGACAGTTTTTCCACGGAACGGGGGTGGGAGGGTGGGGGGTAGTTTCCGGATGAAACTGTTCCACCTCGGATCGTCAGGCAGTTAGATTCTCATAAGGAGCGCAACCCAGATCCCTCGCTTGTGCAGATCACAATAAGGGTTTGTGCTCCTATGAGAATCTAACGCCACCACTGATCTGACAGGAGGCAGAGATGGCAAATCCATCTTCAAGGATGGATTTTGAAAGTTGGTCCTTTGTTTTAGGCTTTGTCAGGCAAATATATAGCCTCCAAAACTAGCATGTGGTATTTCGTATGGCAACCACAGATCAGAAATTTGAGGAGGAGCTACATCATGTAGGAACGACTTTGGTTGAAAGCAACAGAATATCCAACTAAAAGTGGCTCAACCCATATGATCCATAATATGCCACTTACCGTTCCATGGCCTGGGGGTTAGGGACCCCTGAGTTAGAAGGCAAAAAAATGTGTATGTATCAAATATTTAAGGAGAGTAGATGGCATTAAAAACAGTTTTGCAGACTGGGTGTGGTGGCTCACTCCTGTAATCCCAGCACTTTGGGAGCCCGAGGCAGGCAGATCACTTGAGGTCAGGAGTTCCAGACCAGCCTGGCCAATATGGTGAAACCCTGTCCCTACTAAACAAACAAATAAACAAACAAACAAACATTAGCTGGGCGTGGTGGCGCATGCCTGTAATCCCAGACACTCAGGAGGCTGAGACACGAGAATCGCTGGAAACCAGGAGGCAGAGGTTGCAGTGAGCCAAGATCACGCCACAGCACTCTAGCCTGGGTGAGAGAGAGAGACTCAGTCCCCCTCCGCCGCAAAAAACCTAAGAAACAAAAGAAAACAAAACAAAAAACCCAAAAAACAGATTTGCAGAATTAAGCACAAAAGATGTTTGTTTTCCAGTTTGAAGAACTGAGATACAAGAACATGCAATCCTTGAACTTTACAGTTGAGGGGAAGCTGAAAGATGACCTGGTTGGATTTTATGTGATATTTAAGCTTCCTTCACAAAGTCCTGTCTGGCTATTGATGCCTACATGCCTCTCGTGATGAGTCCTCCCTCTGCCCTCTGGAGCAGCCTGTTGTGTCTTTGCATGACTTCTGGTGAAAGTTCTTCCTTATCATGAGCTCAACACTTTCCTCCTCAAATTCCACAGATTGTCATAGTTGAAGCAAGAGGACAGGTGTCAGCTGTGCGGGGATGTTATCTTACTAATACATTTATTTAATGGCTTTCTGAAGGAAATGATTAAAAGAATCTGGCTTGATATTTTTGTTAAAAAAAGAAAAACCGGCCGGGCGCGGTGGCTCAAGCCTGTAATCCCAGCACTTTGGGAGGCCGAGACGGGCGGATCACGAGGTCAGGAGATCGAGACCATCCTGGCTAACACGGTGAAACCCCGTCTCTACTAAAAATACAAAAAACTAGCCAGGCGAGGTGACGGGCGCCTGTAGTCCCAGCTACTCGGGAGGCTGAGGCAGGAGAATGGCGGGAACCCGGGAGGCGGAGCTTGCAGTGAGCTGAGATGCGGCCACTGCACTCCAGCCTGGGTGACAGAGCCAGACTCTGTCTCAAAAAAAAAAAAAAGAAAAACCACTAGCTCAAATTTAAACGAATAGGATAGTTTAAGAAATAGTTGTTCTTTAAGGATGGATTTTTGAAAGTTGGTCCTTTGTTTTAGCCTTTGCAAGGCAAATATATAACCTCTAAAGTTAGTATGTGGTATTTTTATTTTCATTTTTATTTTTATTTAAGACGGAATCTCACTCTGTCACCCAGGCTGGAGTGCAGTGGCACAATCTAGGCTCACGGCAACCTCCATCTCCCGGGTTCAAGTGATTCTCTTGCCTCAGCTATTTTTGTATTTGTCGTAGAGACGGGGTTTCACCATGTTGGCCAGGCTGGTCTCGAACTCCTGACCTCAAGTGATCCGCCTGCTTTGGCCTCCCAAAGTGCCGGGATTACAGCGGGAGCCACCGGGCCCGGCCAGTATGTGGTATTCAGTATAGCAACCACAGATCAGAATTTGAGGAGGAGCTATATCATGTAGGAATGACTTTGGTTGACATCAACAGAATATCCAATTCAAAGTGGCCCAACCCATGTGACCCATAATAAGCCACTTAGCAAAACGTCTGGAATCCCTGGGCTAGGCACAAATTTGACGTTTCCACGGCTTTCCTCTTCTGACCACAAGGTGGAGCAGCTGCTCTAAACATTATGTTCTCAGGGGGCCACGATTAAGAAGGCAGGAAGGAGACTGGAGCAAAAGGGCTTTCTCTTAAGTCCCCCTAAACAAGAATTTAAACTGGGGCCCCCAGGAGACTTTTTCGGTCAGAATTTAATCACATATCCATCGCTAGACCGACAAAAGAAAAATTAGAGAACCATGGTTTACTTAGAACCTAAAGCTGGGCACATGGTTGCCTGATCAAAATAGGGCTTTTATTTATGTACTTAATTTTTTAGGCGAGAAAGAAGGGAAGTATAGCCATCGAGTAGGCTGCCAATAATGCCTGCCAGAAACGCTCAGGAGAAATTATACGCTGAATCCACCAGGCCCTTTGTCTAAGAGCAGGACGTCGCCTCTTCAGAAACTGTTTTTCTTCTTGTGGTAATTATTAATTCTCTGCAGTGATTTAGAAGAATTCTTGTACTAAATGTCTTGCCATTAAAAGTTTGATGAGTATAGAAACTGACAGTAAAACTATTTTTAAAAGTCATTCTGCTTCTAACCCAAACTTCTTACTCTACCTATTATTTTACCACGACGTGAGTTGTACGAATCACCTCCAATTTACATATTATGGAAGAGCCTTACATGGAAAAGAAGAAATCATTTTCAAAGAAATCATTTTCAAATTAGACATTCCATCTAGAACTGTCAGTAGCTGATTCCCATCACTGTCTTTTATTTCTTCATGCTTTTAGATGAGAGTAATCATATCTGCAGTAATTCCCAGGATAAAATTTTCTTTTTACAGCTCATTTTATGAAGTTTTTTTTTTTATTTCAAAGAATAAAGCAATTATTCTTTCTTTTTGAAATTGCATATCGTCCAGAAACATTAATGATTCTTTCTTTTTGAAATTGCATATCAAGTTTAGAAATATTGACTTCTTTAATTTAAAATATTAATGTCAAGTGATAGGTATAAACATCTATATTCTACCCTCTTTCTTTCAATGTACTTCTTGTTCTTGGCAGATCCTCATTCCTACTGGATATCTGTTACACACCAATTATCTTAGGCTACAGCTGTTTATGACAGCTGTTCTCTCCACTGCCCACCAGGCAGCCACCCTTCTGTGGAAATCCCTGCCTCTGCCTCCCAAGTGGGGCTGCTTTGGCTAGGGCTTCACCCTTGGCTCAGGCACAGAGCTTCTGATCTAAATCAATCCAAAGCTTGCGTTTCCAGCAAAAGCATCATTTCTTCTCATTGGCTATGAATGAGGCTTCCATTCATCAGTCATTTTTCCGGGGACTTCTGAGGGAAAGATTCTTTCTCTGTCCTGCTAGATTTTTACCTGAGGGAATGTGAGGCCCAAAGTTGCTGCAGCCATCTTGACATCTTGAGTGGGAGCCAGTCTGAGAACAGAGATGAGAAAGAGAGAGAGAGAGAGAAGCAGACCTTTGTGATACATTTCAGCCTGTAAGCCTCTTATAGCAGCAAGCCCTATTTCCAAACTTTTCAGTTACATAATCAAGTAAATATCCTGTTTTGTTTAAGCATCTCTCTCTTCCCCTCTCACCTTCTGTCATGGGATGACACAGCAAGAAGGCCCTTGCAAGATGCTGACACCTTGATATTGGACTTCTTAGGCTTCAGAACTGTGAAAAATAAATTTCTTTTCTTTATAAGTTGCCTAGTCTCTGATATTCTCTTATAGCAGCACAAAATGGACTAAGACGAGCACAATAGACTGACCTGGCTGTGTGACTGCAATCTCTGGGCTTGGCTGAGGGCCATTTGTGCCTGGAATTGGAGGGCACTGTGAAGACATTGTCCATTTCAGAAAGGCTTTGTTCCTAAGTCAGTGCTCAGCCTTCTCCACAGTGACCTTTGCCACACTCCACCCCAGGTGTGCACATTCTTGTCAAAGGGTGAGAAATCTTTTGTGACTGGCCATGACATGCCATTGTAACACAGGTGGCCAACCAGTTTATACGCCTGTTTATCCCTTAAAACAGGTCGTTTTTTTCATGCACAATTGGAACTGTAAGTCAAACTCTGCTTCTTTATGGTGGTAAATGACATGTTGATTATGCTAAAGAAAGATTATTATCATAAGTGAGCACCTCTGTCTTGTATCACGGTGGTACTACATCAGGGAAACCTGGTGGTCTGTTTTATTTATTTATTTAAAAGACAGGATCTCATTCTGTCACCCAGGCTGGAGTGCAGTAGCACAATTGTAGCTCATTACTGTAACTCCTGCACTCAAACAATCCTCCCACCTCAATCTCTCAAGTAGCTGGGACTACAGGTGTGTACCATACACTCGGCTAATTTTTTTTTTTTTTTTTTTTTTGAGACAAAGAGTGTCTTGCTCTGTTGCCCAGGCTGGAGTGCAGTGGCACAATCTTGGCTCACTGCAACCTCTGCCTCCCGAGTTCAAGTGATTCTCCTGTCTTAGCCTCCTGAGTTGCTGGGATTACAGGCATACACCACCACACCCAGCTAATTTTTTTTTGTATTTTTAATAGAGATGGGGTTTCACCATGTTGCCTAGGCTGGTCCTGAACTCCTGGACTCAGATGATCACCTGCCTCGGCCTCCCAAAGTGTTGGGATTACAGGCATGAGCCACTGCACCTGGCCTAATTTTTTTTTTTTTTTTTTTTTTTTTTTTTTAGATTTTGTAGAGGCAGGGTCTTCCTATGTTGCCCAGGCTGGTCTTGAATTCTTGGCCTCAAGTAATCCTCCCACTTTGGCCTCCAAAGCACCAGGATTACTGATGGGAGCCACCATGCCTGGCCATATTTTATTTTTAATAGGAAATTTGTTCCCATGGCTGAAAGCTCAAAGGGTACAAATAAATGTTTGTGAAAACTTTCCTTCCCCCTCCTGTTCTCCAGGTGCCCAATTCTCTTCCCCAGAGCTAATCCATTTCATACTTTTGATGTAACCTCCCAGAGTGACTTTACATATTTAAGCAAACAATGAATTATATTGTTTGCCTCCACACTGGTGTATGGACCTTCTGAGCCTTGCTCTTTTCACTGAAGATATCTTGGATGTACTTGCATGTAGTACATAAACAGCTTCCTCATTCTTCTTGGTAGCGTCTTAGTATCCCACAATTTCATAATAGCATGATTTCATTAATGTCTATTGATGGACATTTCAGTTGCTTTGTATCTTTGGCTCTTGAAAATAATGCTACAATAAACAATCTTGTACATATGTCAATCTGTGCTTGGGTAAATATATTTTTGCAATAAATGACTAGATGTAAAGTTTTTGGGCCAAGGATATATGTGTTTGTATATTCTCCCCAATACACACTTTTTTAGTTTAGTTTTTTGTTTTTGTTTTTTTTTTTTAAAGACAGAGTCTTGCTCTGTTGCCTAGGCTGGAATGTAGTGGCCCAATCTCGGCTCACTGCAACCTCCATCAACCGAGCTCAAGCGATTCTCCTCCCTCAGCCTGCCAAGTAGCTGGAATAATAGGTGTGTGCCACCATGCCCCACTAATTTTGTATTTTTTAGTAGAGACGGGGTTTCACCATGTTGGCCAGGCTGGTCTCGAATTCCTGACTTTAGGCGATCCGCCTGCCTTGGCCTCCCAAAGTGCTGAAATTACGCCAGGCTTAGGTTTTATTATACTTGAAAAAATAATGCCTACCATGGGAAGAAAATCCAAATAGAATCAAAGTGTATATATATAGGCCGGGCACGGTGGCTCACGCCTGTAATTCTAGCACTTTGGGAGGTTGAGGCGGGCGGATCACCTGAGGTTGGGATTACAAGACCAGCCTGACCAACATGGAGAAACCCCATCTCTACTAAAACTACAAAATTAGCCAGGTGTGGTGGCACATGCCTGTAGTCCCAGCTACTTGGGAGGCTGAGGCAGGAGAATCGCTTGAACCTGGGAGGCAGAGGTTGCGGTGAGCCAAGATTGCACCATTGCTCTCCAGCATGGGCAACAAGAGTGAAACTCCGTCTCAAAAAAAAAAGAAAAAAAGTATACATATATGCAGAGACAGTAAAAAGTAAGTCCTCTTACGCTTCAGTTTCCAGGCTCCCTCCCTAGAGGTAACTTTACCACTGTTTGTGTTTGTACTTCTAGAGATATGCATATACAAACATATATATATATGAATAAATATGTCATCATTTGCCTTTGCTTAAAAGGTATATACTACACATACTATTCTGCACCTTAAGTTTTTAATTAATATGTCTGGAGTTTATTGCATACCAGTAAGTATAGATAAACTTCATCCTCTCGTTATCTTTTTTTTTTTTTTTTTTTTTTTTTTTTGAGACGGAGTCTCATTCTGTTGCCAGACTGGAGTGCAATGGCATGATCTCCACTCACTGCAACCTCCACCTTCTGGGTTCAAGCGATTCTCCTACCTCAGCCTCCCAAGTAGCTGGGACTACAGGCACATAACACCATGCCTGGCTAATTTTTGTATTTTTAGTACATACGGGGTTTCACTATGTTGGCCAGGCTGCTGTCAAACTCCTGACCTCGTGATCCTCCCGCCTCAGCCTCCCAAAGTGCCGGGATTACAGGCATGAGCCACCTCACCCAGCCATCCACTCCTTATCTTTAAAGTCAATATGGAATTTATTTTGAAGAGACTAATATTAGTTTTTTCATTAAAAAATTAATGTATAGTTTACATAAAATAAAATGTATCATTTTTTACTGTACAATTCTGTAAGCTTTGACAAACAAATATATTCGATTTGTAATTTTTTTTTTTTTTTTTAGAGACAGAGTCTCCCTCTGTTGCCCACGCTGGAGCTCAGTGACAGGATCTTGGCTCACTGCAACCTCTGCCTCCTGGATTCAAGTGATTCTCCTGCTTCAACCTCCCAAGTAGCTGGGATTACAGGCATGAGCCACCACCATGCCTGGCTAATTTTTGTATTTTTAGTAGGATTGGGGTTTCACCATGTTGATCAGGGTGGTCTGGAACTCCTGACCTCAAGTGATCCACCTGCCTTGGCCTCCCAAAGTGCTAGGGTTATAGGTCTGAGTCACCAAGCCTAGCCTGTGTATATTGTATTGTAATTTTGATGGACATTGCTAATTGCTGTCTTGAGAATTTGTATCAGTTCACACTCCCACCAGCAATGCATGAGTACCTGCTTTTCTGCAGTCTTGCCGATTTAGATGTGTCATAAAACTTTTTGATCTTACCAATCTGCAGGTAAAAGTGGAATTGCATCATTTACAATGTCATTTCTCTTAGGATAAAGCTGAGCATCTTTTCATTTTTATAAAATCTGCTCATGGCCAGGCGTGATGGCTCATGCCTGTAATCCCAGCACTTTGGGAGGCTGAGGCAGGTGGATCACCTCAGGTCAGGAGTTCAAGACTAGCCTGGCCAACCGGGTGAAACCCTGTCTCTACTAAAAATACAAAAAATTAGTCGGGCGCAGTGGCAGACGCCTGTAATCCCAGCTGCTTGGGAGGCTGAGGCAGGAGAATCGCTTGAACCCAGGAGGCAGAGATTGTAGTGAGCCGAGATCATGCCATTGCACTCCAACCTGGGCAACTAGAGTGAAAATCCGTATTAAAAAAAAAAAAAAAAAGAAGGCTGTGGTAGCTCACACCTGTAATCCCAGCACTTTGGGAGGCCAAGGCGGGTGGATCACAAAGTGAGGAGTTTGAGACCAGGCTGGCCACCATGGTGAAACCCCGTCTGTACTTCTGTATTAAAAATACGCACACACACACACACACAAACACACACAAATTAGCTGGTCATGATGGTGCACGCCTGTAATCCCAGCTACTTGGGAGGCTGAGGCAGGAGGACTGCTTGAACCCGGAAAGCAGAGGTTGCAGTGAGCCGAGATCGTACCACTGCACTCCAGCCTGGATGACAGAGTGAGACTTGGTCTCGGAAAAAAAGAAAAAAAAAATCTGCTTATATTTCCTTTTCTGGAAACGCTCCATACTTTTTTTTTTTTTGGCCCATTTTTCTGTTGTGGACTGGTCTTCATTTATAAGGACTCTCAATAGATTGGGAAATTTGCCCTTGTCTGTGATATGAATTGCAAAAATTTGGAAAACTCGATGTTCATAGAAACATCAAAGAAGAATTGTATTCCCTCCACAACTAATACATAAACCTTTCAACCATTGGGAGAACCCTGCACATGCAAAGTTCCACTTCAAAAATGAGATTTGGCTTAGAAGGTTATCATGCTTTGCAAAAAAAAAGCAAGTGTACACTATTGTTCTGAAACAAAGGAATGGATCTGTGCAATCAACAATATAGTTTTTGGATAACCTTTGAGGATTACAAGTTAATGTTATTATTACAAGTTTATTATAGGTAATATAACCAATTGGGTCTCTCTGATTAAAATGTCTAAATATCCCTTGGTTCATTGCAGGCACATGGAAAGTTGAAAAGTCATCTCTATGTGCTTCCTTGCTGCCGTAACTTTCCAAGATTATTATATCACCTTAAAATAAAGAATAAGATCACGGCTTGGGTGATCTATCTTCAAAATGCATACATGATGTTCAACAGTGATATCTACATCTCAGAATGTAAAGGAGATGAGTTGGGACTTAAGAAAATAAAACATTATGGCCAGGCGCGGTGGCTCATACCTGTAATCCCAGCACTTTGGGAGGCCGAGGTGGGTGGATCACCTGAGGTCGGGAATTCGAGACCAGCCTGACCAACATGGAGAAACCCTGTCTCTACTAAAAATATGAAATTAGCCGGGCTTGGCGGCACATGCCTGTAACTCCAACTACTTGGGAGGCTGAGGCAGGAGAATCGCTTGAACTCGGGAGGCGGAGGTTGCAGTGAGCCGAGATCATGCCATTTCAGTCCAACCTGGGCAATAAGAGTGAAACTCCATCTCAAAAAAAAAAAAAAAATATATATATATTTTTTTTTTTATATATATATATATTTTTTATATATATATATATATATATGTTATTTGGCCTCCAATACAGCAGAAGACAGTTTGTGAACCAAAAACTGGGTATAGAAAATTTTAGTTGGTTTACTTGCATAAATAAAGTCACATTCAGAATACCTAGGAGAGGTGCTGGGGATGGGGTGGAAATAGAGAAGAGTGACTCAGTCCTCCTTAGATGTGGAATAATGGATGTAAGGATGTAATTAAGTCATCCTTTATAAGCTTGAACCAGGTGAGTAGTGATCACTGGCTTTGATTTTAATTAGCCTATTCTTGATATTAAACATTTCCTATACTCTCTCATTATATATGACTTTCTTCAAGCATGGATAATTGATAGAAGTCATACATATTTAGAGCCTTTTTATTCCTTCTCTTGATGTCTACACATACCTTCATCAGTCTCTACATATAATGTCTGTTAATAGATCATCCTAATCATTAATAATAAGCAATAATTAGAACGAAAAATAATGAAAAACTTCACACACTAAATTCAGGTCTTTGAATTTACTCTGGCTTAACTGATTTTTTTATGTGTAACTGGCTCATTGAACAGGCAGGACTTGTGCTTTGTGACCATAGAAGCAACTTTATTTTTATCTCCTACTTTCCCTTTAAAGCTGTTCGGTGCAGGAAGCCCTTGCCTTCCCTTCTGGATGAAAACTCAAGCATTTCCATCACATCTCTACTCACTCTTGGGTAATAAAAATCCTTACAATCCCTTTAGTTCACATTCACAGGATGAACCTAGTGATTAACCTTCTCCCTTCCTTCAGCTGGGGCCTGTTGCAGGTGAGAGGCTGTGATCCAGGAAAGGTGGGAGGGGTCAACTGCTGCTCTTTTTTTCACTGTCACCCTCCTTTCCCCACACTGCCTCCCAGCTAGATCCTGTCTCTTGGGAACTTTTACCAAGAGCTAGAACGGAAAGGACATGGAAGGAAGGAGAGGAGAAGTGGGAAGACAAGAAAGTACTTACCGAGCTGGTCTACTCTCTGGGCTAAAGGGACACACACAGGTACAGACTCCTGACTTATAACAAGATTCCAATGCAATTTGGTGGGAAAATATGTTCTTTTCTTTTCTTTTTTAATTCAAGAGATTGGGCTCACGCCTATAATCCCAGCACTTTGGGAGACCCAAGCAGGCAGATCATCTGAGGTTAGGAGTTCAAGACCAGCCTGGCCAACATGGTGCAACCCCTGTCTCTACTAAAAATACAAAAATGAGCTGGGTGTGGTGGCATGTGCCTATAGTGCCAGCTACTTGGGAGGCTGAGACATGAGAGAATCACTTTAACCCAGGAGGCAGAGGTTGCAGCAAGCTGAGATCATGCTGCTGCACTCCAGCCTGGGTGACAGAACAAGACTCTGTCCCACAAAAAAAAAAAAAAAAAAGATAAATATAAGAAATGGGTTTTTACTATGTTGCCCAAGCTGGCTCTTAAGTCCTGGACTCACATCCTCCTACATCAGCCTCTGAAGTAGCTGGGGCACACAAGCTACCATGCCTGGCTTAGATGTTATTTTCAATAATGGTGCGAGGTTAACTGGCTACCCATATAGAAAAGAAAATGGACCTTGACTCCTACATCCCTCCATCCATCAACATTAATTTGAAATGGATCATAAAAGTAAATGTGAAAGTGGGAGAATATTTTCATGACTTTGAGGTCAGCAACAACTTGTTAAACAGGGAGCACAAATTACCAAATATAAAATAGAATATTGGTAAGTTGGACCTGATTAAAATTAAAAACTTCTTTCCATCAAAAGACATCATTTGAGTGAAAGGCAAGACACAGATGGGAATAAAATACTTGTATTTACATGTCTGACGAAGGACTCCTATCCAGAATACGTGAAGAACTCCATATCAGTAAGCAAGACAGACAATCCAATAAAAACTGGGCTAAGACTTGAACTAGTACCTCACAATAAATAAACACATGAAAAGGTTCAAAGCGTCAGGGAAATGTAAGTGAAAAAGCCAATGAGGTGTTGTTCCCAGAATGGCTGAAACTAAAAGGAAAACCAAGTGGAGGCAAAGACATGGAGCATGTGTTCCTGATTTAAATTGGTACAGCCACATTGGAAAACTTAATGGTGCCAAAGCGAAATATACATATACTCTATGACCTAAAAATTCCACCCCTTTGTATATTCCTGATGAAAATGAATGCTTATATTCACCAAAAGACATGCATAAGGATGTTCATTGCAGCTTTATTCATAACACTTACAAATGGAAACAACTTGAATATTGATGCTTAAATATATTGTGGCATAGTCATATAATAGAATACCACACAATATTGAAAAAGAATGAACTACAGTTCTCCACAACTATGTAGATGACTGTCATAGGCATAAGGTAAAGTGAAAGAACCTAGATATAGAAGAATATCTACTCTATGTTTTCATTTATAGGACATTCGACAAATAGGCAAAACTAATTTATGGTGGATGATAGAGATCAAAACAGCAATTACTTTTGACTGGGAGGGGGCAGAAAGGAGTCTTCTTGGATGTGGAGAATGTTCCGTATCTGTAGCAGAGTGGTAGTTACATGGGTATGGTTACTTGAAAAAAAATCCATTAGGCTATACATCTAAGACTTTATGTAATTCTACCTCAAAGAAAACATTAGTGCCAGCTCATTTTTCATTTTCAGTTGCTTTGTCATTTTTTTCCTTGAACTCTTGTATCTCTGCTTTGAGTGCTTGTTATTTAGAGATTATTTTTACTTTAGTTCCTAGAGTTTATGGAGATTTATGGTAGCCTCACAATTTTCTTTTCTCAATTTCAGTTACCAAGGTCCAAAACTAGGTGCAGTACAGAGAGAGAAATCATATTCACTTAAGTTTTATTATATTACATTATTTAATTTGTCCTATTTTGTTAGTAGTTGTTGTCATTAATCTCTTACTGTACCTAATTTTTATGATGATAATTATTTTTTGAGATGGGTTTTTATTCTATCACCCAGGTTGGAGTGTAGAGGCTTGATCATGGGTTACTGCAGCCTCAACCTCCTGGACTCAGATGATTCTCCCACCTCAGCCTCCCAAGCAGCTGGGACTACAGACATGCACCACAATGCTGGCTAATATTACTTTTTGTAGAGACAGTTTCGCTGTGTGGCCCAGGCTGGTCTGGAACTCCTGAGCTCAAGTGACCCTCCCACCTCAACCTCCCAAAGTGCTGGGATTACAGGTATGAGCCACTGAACCCAGCCTTACTGTACCTAATTTAGAAATTAAACTTTATCAAATAGATATGCACATATAGGGGGCCAGGCATAGTGGCTCACACCTGTAATCCCAGCATTTTGGGAGGCCGAGGTGAGCGGATCACTTGAACCCAGGTGTTTAAGACCAGCCTGGCCAACATGGTGAAACCCCCTCTCTACTAAAAATACAAAAATTAGCCGGGCATGGTGGCTCATGCCTGTAGTCCCAGCCACTCAGGAGGCTGAGGCAGGAGAATGGCTTGAACCCAGGAGGTGGAGGTTACAGTGAGCAGAGTTCACGCCACTGCACTCCAGCCTGGGCAACAAAGCAAGACTCTGTCTCATAAAAAAAAAAAAAAGAAAAGAAAAGAAAAAGAAAAAAAGCACATATAGGAAAAAAATGTAGTATTAAAAAACATAGTATATAGGATTTGGTACTAAATGTGGTTTTGGGCATCCACTGGGGGTCTTGGAACATATCCTCTGTGGATAAGGGCAGGGGACTACTGTACTTGGTCATGATTTTCACCAGTTTTGAGGCAAGATGTTTCTGTGTTCTTTACCTGCCAATTGTTTCCCTATTGATTTCCTCCTTTCTCCTTCTTGTATCTTCCTAAAGATTTGTGTGCTGTTTCTCTTTTAGTTACTTCTCACCTTTGAATGAGGGTACTTTCCCTGCAGGGTTGACACACACTATTTCCAATGGACAACATCCAAATTGTCTTCTCTCCAGGGGGCGCCATTGACGTGGAATACAACATGAATAGTGTCTCCTAGAGCCCCTGCGGCCTAGACATCCTCTTTGCTGTGGGAAGGCACCACAGCAGAGTGGCAAAGCCCTACCTGAGCCCCCATGATCCCAGCAGGGATTCGTCTGTGTGCTTGTGTGAGCTGGCCTACCCTTTGCTCCTCTACAGAGAGAAAGGCTATATCTGCAGGGCTGCTTATGACTGATAGCTGTCCCTCCACCCTGTGTCACTGTGCCAAGATTCTTTCCTCACCCTGCTGCCCCTGCCCCTTTGTGGTCTCAAATGGGTTCCAACGGAGCCTCAATAACTGGCCTGCACAAAAGCTTGTTCTAAGCCAGATATTTTGGTTTTGCCTTCCAGAGTATCCACTCGTGTTGGAGCAGTTTGAGTCCTGCCAGCTCTGCCTGCACTCTGCACTCTAGCTATTGATTTGGTTCTCCTTCTTACTCTAATTGGATTATCACCATAGAAGACAGCCTTCCTTCATATATATTAAAGTTCCAGGTAAAAGCAGTTTAGTCATTTCATTAAGATAAAGTTTCTTATTCTTCTTGTTGCTTTCAGGTGATTTAAAATATTTTGTTCTCACACACAATGCTGCAATTGTACATAACTCAGCTTCTATGTATGCAAGTGTATCTGCAGAACAAATGCCTATAATTGGAATACTGGTTAAAAGGGTAAGCGCCTTTATAATTTAAATAAATACTACCATCATGCCCTTCTAGAAGTTTTACCAATTTATATTCCTGTTGCATGCCCATTTCCCCACAGCCTTGCCTCAGATAACAGAGATATAAATGCACTTAACAGTATAAAGAAAAACCCTAAGACTGATACTATAATTAATTACATTGGGTCAGATTCTTGGTTTCAACAGTAAAGTTTATGCTAACTAGCTTAGGCAGAAAGGAATTTACTAAGTAGCTCATACAAGCATTGGAAGGGCTGGAAGAACAGGCTCTCGGCTGAGCTTCCAATAACAACCCTCAGAACCATAGTGTGGAACTGGCCTGGTGAGATGGCTGCTGCCATGGCCATATCCAGGATGATACTCCCTGTAAGCTTCGAGCTGCTCCTCCAACTGCAGAAACGCATCCCCGGCTGCACAAAACACTCTTCACTCAAGAGAACCGCGTGGCTCCCTCCCCAGGCCAATTTCCAGTAGGTATTCCTGCCCGAGTCTCAGCCCAGGCCCCACAATTGGCTAGTCTCTTCTGCCTGAAGTCACTTCAGTTGGGTTTCTCAGACATTGCTGAGTCCGGCGGTGTGGGAGGCTCTGTGCCATACAGCTGGCCTGACCATTGCCTACGGGAAGTCAGCTCAGGGGGGGAAACCTGAAGGCTTTGAACGCTTATCCCAAAAGTGAAGATATAGCTCATCAAGGCACCTGGTATAGACAGCCTGATCTTCATGATTTTATCCTCACCAGGTCTTCCAAACCTCCCTCCTGTTTAAACCTCCCTCCTGTGTGGCAGTGACATGTGCCAGGCTGTATGCCAAATGCCAGATATACAAAGATGAAACAGGGAAAGAGGAAACAAAATCTCACTACCTCTCGCCAGAGCAGGTGAAATGAAGCACATTGCCGAAGGTCAGATATTGGTTTAGAGCCAGAGGAAAAATAAGATGAAAAAAGCAAGTGAAATTTCTCCTATCTGGTTGGGAGAGTTGAGTGTGTATGGCAGGGAAACCCTGGATCATGGGGGGAAATGTGATTGGAATCTGTGATCAGAGAGCAGGGTGCTGGGAGGCCCTGGGGGCTGTAGGAAGTGAGTTCTGGGATACTGAGCTGTGCTCTTCATACGGTCCCCACTACCTATGTGCAGCTATTGGGTACTTGAAATGTGGCTGGTGCCGTGTGTTGAAATGACAATATTTTCAATATATTAGGTTAAATAAAACACATTAATAAAATGCATTGTTAACATTAATTTTATCTATTCTTTTTATACCTTTTTAATGTGATATTAGGGAATTAAAAATTATATATATGGCTTGCATTCTATTTCTATTGGACGGTGCTGAGCTAGACAATCAAGAGAAAGATCAATGGGATGGAAGCCTTTGCATCTCTTCTTTCACTCTCTCTGGTCCTTTCCTGCCTTCTCTCTCTCTCTCTCTCTCTCTCTCTTTTTGAGATGGAGTCTCACTCTGTTCCCCAGGCTGGAGTGCAGTGGCACAACCTTGGCTCACTGCAACCTCCGCCTCCCAGATTCAAGCAATTATGCCTCAACCTCCCGGGTAGCTGGGATTACAGGTGTCTGCCACCACGTGCAGCTAATTTTTGCATTATTAGTAGAGACAGCGTTTCACCATGTTGGCCAGCCTGGTCTCGAAATCCTGACCTCGAGGGATCTGCCTGCCTTGGCCTCCAAAAGTGCTGGGATTACAGGCGTGAGTCACCGTGCCTGGCCAAAGTTCACGGATTTAAATGTTAATCTCATTCAAAAACACCTGCACATAAAACATCCAGAATAATGTTTGACAAAATATCTGAGCACCATGGCCCACCCAAGCTGGCACATAAAATTAACCAACATATGGGGATATAAGGCAACAGGGAGTGGGGGAAGTAGGGCTAACTAGAGACTTCATGCCTGTCCCAGGACACAGAAAAACCAATGTCAAAACCCCACACATTGGAGCTAATACAAAGACAGAAGCAAAAACCAGTAATGCAGACTAAATTTTGTCCCAAGTCCCTAGAGCCTTAATAATGAATGGCCTTGGGCTTAGAGACTCAGTGTTTAAATACGTCAGGGTTTTCAACCTTCACCTAGCATTACTCATGCTATCCACCTGCCCCATGACAATTCCTGGCTTTAATGCTTTTCTACTTTTGAAACAACTACGTGGTTTTTTTCCTCCAGGAACAAGGAGAACCATTTTCTGAGAAGGAAGAGTGGGCGCCACCTAATTGTGTATGGAGTTGACTGTCAAGTCCAGATTCTAACTCAGAATCAAAAGATGCTGAGAATATGTTGTGTTGAGCTCTCCCTGACTTGTAACTTGCCTTTAGGGAGTTAATTTGATTCGAGGGCTGGTATCCATAATATTTGTAATCATCTGTTATTTAATTGATTCCAATATTGTTTGTCATGTGGGACAGCCTTTTGATGCTAAGCAAGACAAAAGCTGCCCCAGTTCATTGTTGATGTCATTCCCTTTCTTCTTTGTTTTTGAGATGGAGTCTCGCTCTGTCACCCAGGCTGGAGTGCAGTGGCGTGATCTTGGCTCACTGTAACCTCTGCCTCCTGGGTTCAAGCGATTCTTCTGCCTCAGCCTCCCAAATAGCTAGGATTACAGGTGCCCGCCGCCACGTCTGGCTAATTTTTTGTCTTTTTAGTAGAGACAGGGTTCCACTATGCTGGCCAGGCTGGTCTCGAACTCCTGACCTCATGATCCACCTGCCTTGGCCTCCCAAAGTGCTGGGATTACAGGTGTAATCATACAGACTCCCCAGTGGGTTCATCCTTTTCCCAAATCTGCATACCACGTTAATGCACTCTGTAGAGAGATTATTTTTAGTCATCAAATTCCTCAACATGTTGGTGATGAATTTTCTGCTACAGAATTTTTTTTTTTTTTTTTTTTTTTGCATTTAAAAAAATCAAATCACAGCATGGCTTTCATCTGGGAACCACATGTCTAGGAAAGTAATTATTTCAAACCCAAGGGCACAACCAACTGTAGCTAAAATGGATTCAGTTTTTGGTTCTGTCATACCTGCTCAGAAAGCACTGTGTCCTCAATAAACTCACTATGCTACATACACATTGGGCAGTGTCCACCAGCCTCAAAAATATCTTCCTAAATGACTGATATTGGGGACCTGAAGTTTGAGGGAGTTTGTAGTCTCTGGAAACGGAGAACAGGAACCAGGTAAAGCTGTCAATTTTGAAGGATTCTGAAGTGATGGGATGCAGATGCAAGAAAACAGAACTACAGGATAATTTTACAAAATCTGCTATCTGTATTAATGTTGACTGTGCTATGAAAGGAAATTAGATGGTAAGTTCTTTCATGGAAAGGAAGTAACTTATCCTTAGCACATACTTGCTTAGAACAGGTGATTTCGTGATGAAAGGGAATAAAACCTTGACCTCGCAAAGAAAAAAAAACTAGTGTCTCCTGTAGCTGCATTTCAATCAAGCATCATGGAATGAGGGCAGAGAAGGATAATTATACGTCTTAAAGAGTAATTCAACTAAACTTTGCGTCTGTGTTTATGAACATCCATGTAGGTAAGTGTCAGCTTCCTCAGAAAGGCATTTTCCCAATGGAAAAAGCTGTAGACTGAAGGGGAAGACTTGGATCTTGATTCTGAGACTTGTAAATGTTTGATCTTGAATATGCCACCAAATGTCCCCAAGACTCTGTATTCTGTAGAAGTCATTTGCGAAAATATAGTGGGCACATGGACTAGTGCATTCATTCGGGACAGCAATCCAACCCTCCCCAGAGAAGCTGAGTGACAGGAGCCTTTTTGGCCCTGCAACCCCCAAAAGAAGCTCACTTCAGACCCAAAAGTTCACCTTTATGAGGATGTTCATTGCACGTAAAGAGTGTGTGTCAGCAGGCATGGTGGCTCATGCCTGTAATCCCAGCACTCTGGGAGGCCGAGGCAAGTGGATCACTTGAGGCCAGGAGTTCGAGACCAGCCTGGCTAACATGGTGAAACCCCATCTCTATTAAAAATACAAAAATTAGCTGGGTGTGGTGGTGCACACCTGTAGTCCCAGCTACTCGGGAGGCTGAGGCAAGAGAATCACTTGAAACCGGGAGGCAGAGGTTGCAGTGAGCCGAGATCGCACCACTGCACTCCAGCCTGGGCGACAGAGTAAGACTCCATCTCCAAAAACAAAAAAATGTGTGCGTCAAGCTAGTATCCATCTCTAGGGAAATGAATAACTAAAATATGAAGGATCCTTATCACAAAACACTCTGTAGCAATTAGAAGTGATGAATTAGAGATACACAGAGCAACATGGATGAACTATAATTCATAGTACGGCGTGAATAAATGAGAAATAGAACAATATCACGTTGGCTGGTTAAAATCACATTCATGGAACATAACCCACATAGCTATCAAACATAAATAACTGTCTCTGAGGACATACCCCAAACATACTAGAGAGGATGCCTATGGAAGTGAAGATTGAGGAAATGGCAATATAAAATACGAGAGGGGCCTCTTGTCCAGAACCAGTGACGAGAATGTGGCAAACAAACACCTCCAGCTTAATGAGAAGCACAGCAAAGACTGTCATTCCTCACCCCTTCAGAGTGGGAATCGCTTCACCCCTTCTGCTTGCTATCACCGGATTTCTTGTTTTTAAACTGTTCTCTGGGAGTCCCTGGCCATGACTTTTCTGACACTCTGTTGAGTGATACCATCGATAAAACTTAGAACTTATGTACGGTTTGCAAATATCCTTTTGTTCTTTAGATTTTCCTAGTCAAATTAAGTATTAGATGTGGATATAAAGTAATGAGTTTTTAAGCTTGATCCAAATGAACGTTATTTCTTCCAAAGCAGTCATAGATTCCACCAGTTCTGCCAAAGCTTGAAACATTTTTGGAACTGTGTGTTCCAAAATATGTGTGTGTGTGTGTGTGTGTGTGTATGCATGTTCACATTGTGTGAGTGTGTGTGTACAATGTGCTTAAGGACCGGTCAAACTTTATATTTCAAATCTAGTCTTACGTTACCTGATCACTGCCCACCTAGCCAATCTCATCTTATCCTACTCTCCGCATTTAGCTCACAGTCTTCCAGGCACTCCTGGCTTCTTTTAGTTTCTCCAGCACACACAGTGCATTCTTGCTGGGGGTAGCTGTTCCATTTGTCTGAGATGCTCATCCTTCTGGCCTTCTTTCTCAAGGTGGGCTCCTTTCTGTTGCACAGGTCTTACTTAAATGTCACTTCCTTAGAGAAGCTTTCTCTGACCACCCAAACCAAAGAACTGTCCACGGACTTGCTATCTCACCATCCTGCTTTTAATTTTTCCACTGTCACCACTATCAGATATTTGCTTGTTTAATGACTGTATCCCCAATTTAAATAAAAGTCACATATTCTCACGGGGCACAGTGGCTCACGCCTGTAATCCCAGCACTTTGGGAGGACGAGGCATGCGGATGACTTGAGACGAGGAGTTTAAGACCAGCCTGGCAATATGGTGAGACCCCATGTCTACTAAAAAAACTACAAAATTAAGTGGGCATGGTGGCACGTGCCTGTATTCCCAACTACTCAGGAGGCTGAGGCAGGAGAATCACTTGAGGTTGGAGTGAGCCGAGATCATGCCATTGCATTCCAGCCTGGGCAACAGAATGAAACTCTGCCTCTTAAAAAAAAAAAAACAACAACCCTCACATATTCTCATGGCCAAGAAAGGTGCCTGCCACATAATAGGTGCTATGAGAATGTTTGTTGAACACACTGGAGTATGATGAACTCAGATCTCTGCCCCTGAGGTCCAAAAAATTAGCAACTTAAGTATAAGAGTTTATTGTAGATTTTCTCCTTTGTTAATTGGCTTATTCTTTTATTACATCACTTCATTGCTTACTTTGCATCACATTATTTATTTATTTATTTATTTATTTATTTATTTATTGAGACAGAGTCTCACTCTGTCACCCAGGCTGGAGTGCAGTGGCATGATCTCGGCTCACTGCAATCTCCTCCTCCCAGGTTCAAGGGATTCTCCTGCCTCAGCCTCCTAAGAAGATAGCACTACAGGAGCGTGCCACCACGCCCAGCTAATTTTTTGTATTTTTAGTAGAGACAGGCTTTCACTGTGTTAGCCAGGATGGTCTCAATCTCCTGACCTCATGATCCGCCCGCCTCGGCCTCCCAAAGTGCTGGGATTACAGGCATGAGCCGCTGCGCCCGGCCTACATATCCCTATTTATAAATGTATCTGTTTTTCCTACTAAGTTGTGGGCCTCTGGAAAGAAAGAACTATGTTTTCAATTTTTCATATTCCCTAGAGGATTTAGCATAAAACTTTGGTATTCTTAATACTAGATATATGTTGTTACCAGAGTGAACGGAATCGGATTGGTATGAGTGAGTGTGTTTTTGTAAGTATGTGTGCGTGTGTGTATGTGTGTGCATTACAAGTATAGTGAGAGACAAGCAGAGAGAACACATTTGCAGGGGCCTGTGTGGGTACATTTTGTGCCAGTGATTTTTAGACTGATTTTGAGGGTCTGCTTACATTTAGAAAGTACAAATTTGGACAGAGATCAAGTTTCTGTGCCATGTTGTCATAACAACCTAAGTTCTGCAGGACCTGACATAACTCAGACAAAACGTGATAAGGTCATGGACTTAAGATGGTCTATACCCAATGTACATGATACTCTGCTCTTTTTTTACATGAAGAACAGTGACATAAAGAAGTTAAAGGGGGATAAGACCACAAAAACCATGGTTACCCCAATATTTTACTGGAGTAGGCTGAGCTCCTTGAGGACTGACCCCATGTCCTGCTGATTTTTCTCTGCAATGACTAACACAATGCATCATAATGTATAAGGAACACTTAACGAAAGCTTGCTAAGTGATGGACTAAATGAAAAACTGAAGAAAAGTAATGAGATTGATTCTTTTATATGACTCATGAATTGGCTCAGAAGCCATTGGCTCTGAAGAAACTCAGTTGAAGAGTTCCAAAAACGCAGCATCGTTGACCTAAGTGTGTGGTCTCTATAGAACACATATTCAGCTGTAGAATGTAGCATTGCTATCCATCAAGTCGCCATCTTTCAGACTCTCAGGCTAGAAACTTTAGAAGCTGACATGAGTCATCCACCGTTCTTCCCTTCCACATCTAAGCAGTCATTAATTCTTGCCAGGTTTACCTCAGGAATAGCCTCAGCCCACAGTGCCTCATTGTCTAATATCTAGACAATAGACGCCAGTCTCTCCCGTTTGCAATCAATCCTTCCCCAACTCCCCAAAGTTATTCCCCTGTAACCAGTACATGAAACAGGATGGATTTGGGATGGCTCAAACAGAAAGCACTTGTCCTATCTTATAACTGAGCTGTGGTTTGAATGTGTCCCCCGAAATTCACATGGTGGAAATTTAATCCCCAATGCAATGGTGTTGAGAGGTGGGATCTTGAAGCCGTGATTAGGTCATGAGCGCTCTGTTTTCATGGATGGATTAAGGTCATTACTGAGGGAGTGGGTTCGTTACTGCCAGAGGTGTTCCTGATACAGGGATGATTTCAGCCCTCTCCCCTCCCTTCATTGTCTCCTTCCCCCCTCTCCTCTCTCCCTCCTTCCCTCTCTCTCTCCTTCCCTCTCTTGCTCTCTTTCATGTGCATGCAAGGGTCCATGCCGTCTTGCCTTCCACCTTTTGTCATGGGATGATGCAGCAAGAAGGTCCTTGCTAGGCCGGATGTGTTGCTTCATGCCTGTAATCCCAGCACTTGGGAAGGATGAGGCAGGAGGATCTCTTAGCCCTGGAGTTTGAGAGCAGCTTGGGCAACAATATTGAGATCTCATCTCTACAAAAAATAAAAAAATTAGCTGAGTGTGGTGCAATAGTGAGACCTCATCTCTACAAAAAATAAAGAAATTAGCTGATTGTGGTGGCATGTGCTTGTAGTCCGAGCTACTCTGGAGGCTGAGGTGGAAGAACTGCTTGAGCCCGGGAGGTCAAAGCCACAGTGAGTCATTACTGCACCACTGCACTCCAGCCTGGGCAACAGAGCAAGACCCTGTCTCAAAAAAAAAAAAAAAGAAAAAAAGAAAGAGGCCAGGTGCAGTGGCTCACGCCTGTAATCCCAGCACTTTGGGAGGCCGAGGTGGGTGGATCACGAGGTCAGGAGTTCAAGACCAGCCTGACTAATATGGTGAAACCCCATCTCTACTAAAAATACAAAACTTAGCCAGGTGCGGTGGCGGGTGCCTGTAATCCCAGCTACTCGACTGAGCCTGGAGAACTGCAGATCATGTCACTACACTCCAGCCTGGGTGACAGAGTGAGATTGTGTCAAAAAAAAAAGGAAGAGAAAAGAAAGAAGGAAGGAAGGAAGGAAGGAAGGAAGGAAGGAAGGAAGGAAGGAAGGAAAGAAAGAAAGAAAGAAAAAGAAAGAAAGAAAGAAAGAAAGAAAGAAAGAAAGAAAGAAAGAAAGAAAGAAAGAAAGAAAGAAAGAAAGAGAAAGAGAGAAAGGAAGGAAGGAAGGAAAGAAAGAAAGAAAAAGAAAGAAAGAAAGAAAGAAAGAAAAAGAAAGAAAGAAAGAAAAAGAGAGAAAGGAAGGAAGGAAGGAAAGAAAGAAAGGAAGGAAGGAAGAAAGGAAGGAAGGAAGGAAGGAAAAAAGAAAGAAACTTGATCAATGTGGGCCCCTTGGACTCAGTAGCCTCCAGAACTGTAAGAAATAAATCTCTGCTCTTATTAATTACTCAGTGTCAGGTATTCTGTTATAGTAGCACAAAATGGATTGAGAAAGACTGTCCCTCCTCTCTCAAATCTTTCTTCCCTACCCATCCATGATTTTTTCTTTTTCTTTTGAGACAGGGTCTTGCTCTGTCATGCAATCACAGCTCACTGTAGCCTTGACCTTCTGGGCTCAGCTGAGCCTCTCACCTCAACCTCCCAAGTAGCTGGGACCACAGGTGTGCACCACCACACTCAGCTAATTTTTGTAGTTTTTTGTAAAGACAGGGTTTCCTCATTTTACCCAGGCTGGTCTTTAACTCCGTGGCCCAAGTGATCTGCCCACCTTGGCCTCCCAAAGTGCTGGGATTATAGGCATGAGACATGGCACCCAGCCCCTACCCATGGTTTTCTGTTTATCGTCAGGTATTGAACAGTTCAATCCAATCTAATATCAACATTTTAATTTCTTATCCAAATTAAAGTTCTCCCTGTCACTAGTGTGAGCAAACTTAGGCTTGTAAGCATACAGGGAAGAAGTGGGTTCCAGTCATTTTCTTCTCTTTGTTTCACCTCCTCTTGTATTAGCTGGGCCCAGGAGAGAGGGGATTAAAGAAACAGAGGCCTTTGGTGGCTCTGTAATCACAGCACCCTTGGTGAGTAGCAGATCTAATGGGTATTTCTCTAGTGAGGTGCTTTTAAGAATTTGTTTAGAGATCCTTCCTCCTTTGACCCTCCTGCTAAGCATTCCCTTGGCTTGGACAGTGTCTATTTCAGCTAGGCTCTTCCATTCTCCCCTTTATGACTTGAATTCCAGTTGACCGTCCTGCATAGTGTTTCTTATGTTGGAATCATCCAGAAGGTCCTCTTAGATAGGGTCTGTAAGATGACTCAAGTCCAGCTTTCTTCCTCATGTCCACCTGGCACAAACTTCCCCATGGTTTCTGCATGTGTGGCTTGTTCCTTCTGGGTCCCCTGGCTTTGCTCTACTGCCACCCACCAGCCTTCCACTGAAGAATTTTTTCCATTGATATCAGAAGGCAGCCTCTCTGTCCCTTCTCTTAGGAAGCCTGGAGATGGGTGAAGGTCTAACCATGGCAGAACTGGCACAAGGCCACTCGCTTTGCAAGTCCTGCCTAGACAGTCTTGTACCTCACTTAGGACGTGGAGGGGGGACTGAAAGCTATTGTTCTCAGCTTTGGAGCCTCAGCCAAAACTCTGAGAAAGGAAAAGCCCTATTTTAACATGCTGTTACATTCCTTTAAAAACATCACATATTGTTTTGTTTTGTTTTAATTAACTGTTCCAAGTTGTTGGTTTTTTTTTTCTTTTTTTGAGATGGAGTTTCGCTCTTGTTGCCTGGGCTGCAGTGCAATGGCTCAATATTGGCTCACTACAACCTCCACCTTCCGGGTTCAAGCGATTCTCCTGCCTCAGCCTCCCGAATAGCTAGAATTACAGGCATGCGCCAACAGGACGTGTGTCTAGCTAATTTTTGTATTTTTAGTAGAGACAGGTTTTCGCCACATTGGCCAGGCTGGTCTCGAACTCCTGACCTCAGGTGATCCACCCACCTTGACCTCCCAAAGTGTTAGGATTACAGGCGTGAGCCACCACACCTGGCCCCAAACTGTTCCAAGTTTACAATGCTTGATTTTTGAAGTCCAGACTCAGAACAGACATCTAAGTGGATCAGTGGACCTCCAGCATTTTGCAAAAGAGGAAGCGAAACCCAAGGAAGTTCACTGACTTATGGAAGATCACACAGCTGGTAATGACTGAAACAGAACTTGATCCTAGATCTTTCTTTGGCTTCCAGACCTATGTCCTTCCTACTACATTGTCCTGCCTGAAATGCCTCTTCTTTAAAGGTACCAGAGATATTTGCTCCTGATAAAGCTGCTTGTATGTAAGGATCAACTGAAAATAATATAAACTTTTAATGATTTTCAAAAAGCCTAGGGCTGGGTGCAGTGGTGTGCACCTGTAGTCCCAGCTACTCAGGAAGCTGAGCACACCCCAGGAGTTTGAATCCAGCCTGGGCAACATAGCACGACCCCATCTCTGTTTTTTGTTGTTGTTGTTGTTAATAAAAAAAAGCTTATGAACTAGATGCTGTGATTATGGATGATTTTAATGTTTTGGTTTATGTTTTCTAAGCTTTCTATGAAGATTATATATTTCTCTTATTGTAGGGAAACAAAACATATAAAATTATTCTTTCTCATGTAGGTCTCTATTTTAGAAAGTAATTCCATATAAATGAAAACAAAACTGCATCTATCCAGATTTTGAAAAGTCTGTTTGAGTAGAATAATAAGACCTAACTTAAGGTCCTGGCTCTTGTTAACTGTGTAACCTTGAGTTACTCCCTTGACCTTTGGGATTCATTTTATTAAATGTAGCATGGGGAGCCTGGATGGTATAAAATCTAAGCTACTTTCTAATTCTGAAAATAAAAATTTTTTATTAGAAGCGTTGTAAGGAGCAATTATGAAAACTTACATGAAAAGTCTCAAAATATAAAACTTCATATCCCAGCACTTTGGGAGGCCGAGACGGGCGGATCACGAGGTCAGGAGATCGAGACTATCCTGGCTAACATGGTGAAACCCCGTCTCTATTAAGAAATACAAAAAACTAGCCGGGCGAGGTGGCGGGCGCCTGTAGTCCCAGCTACACGGGAGGCTGAGGCCGGAGAATGGCGTGAACCTGGGAGGCGGAGCTTGCAGTGAGCTGAGATCCGGCCACTGCACTCCAGCCTGGGTAACAGAGCAAGACTCCGTCTCAAAAAAAAAAAAAAAA